>NW_020536622.1:0-34422 GCF_003426905.1 Ctenocephalides felis
TTCGGTTTGAAGATGAGTTCTGGGACACACTGTATAATTTTCTGTTCATGCGCATAATAACGGACAGTCATTAAAAAACCTGTTAAGCAGACTTTCCAAAGTAGTCAGTGTTTATATCGAAAAAATGGAAAGACGTTTTGAATACTTTTTGTTTTGATTTTGGTTACTTTGCATCCATACCGATTAAAATAAAATATACTACGATGTAAATTAAAAAAAAAAAATAACTGTAACTAGTAAAGTAAATGTAATTAGTTTATTAGTTATCGGTTCATCACATAAATCACATATGAGGTAACATTTGAGAGTATAGAAACAGGCTGTTTGATAATCCTATTAATCTAGCAAGGAATTGATACCCGGACGCCCAATCAATGGATTAGCATCCGATTTAGACATTCTTAGTACTACCAAAAATTTTGCTGATGTAGCAAAAGAAGTTTTTAATGGTTGTTCTTTTTTTATATTTATATATACTTTTTATTATACTTTTTTATATTTTTTGTTTCGGTTTTGAGATTTTTTGATATTATGAAAGCTAAACACCTTAGAATTATTTTAAAAAAGAAATCATCTCAATATCTATTTTTTGAAGAAATTATAGATATATATATCTCTATACGTATGATCCTCTGAAAGCGTTTTTTTATCGTTCCGCGAGCTATTGTGTGCCAGCTACCTCTTTTTCATCATGATACCTCATGCACATGACCTTTTTAATGTGTCAGCATCTTTGAACACCATGGTGTATTTCGTACATTAATTAAATGGTGTATTTTAGTACATTATATTAAAAACTTTAAATACGTTTTTCTCAAAGTGACTTTTTTCAATGCGGTGGCCACAAATTAAAAAAACTACAAGCCGGATCGACTTCAAATTTTTTTTTTAATGTTCACCACTGCAATACCCTAGTCCCCCTACCTCAAATAACTTGATAACATTACGCAAAAAATTTTGCGAACCTTTTCGTCCCAAACAAAGGCCTTTTTGGACACTTTTTTTTTAAAATAGCTGCCATTTTTTTCCTTCTTGCTTTTGTTCTTTCATTTTGGTAGGGGGACTGGATTCAAACTTCTTCTAACGTAGTTTCGTTTTTTTTTTTTGTTTCACAGGCGATGCGCAACGGATTTATCTGTGGCATCGCAAACGAGATCAATTTGCAATGCCACTTTGGCGCCCCCTGGTTAAAAAATTACGGCAAAAAAAATAAAATAAAAAATTTCTAATATTCTATGATTTTGTAATTTTTGTTTAAAAAAAAACGCATGTCTTTATGATAAATACATTTCGAGAAAAACAAAACAAATACCTTGCATGTTTTGTAACAAAAAAAAAGAACAACCCCCTTAAATAAAAAAATCTTATTAACCTATTGAAGTTTATTTGAATATTTATGTTCATTATATCATTTACTCTTGTAGTATTATTATCAATTTAAAAACTGCATCATTGTATGAATTTTTTTTGCACTATTGATTTTGTATATTATATAGATAGATGATAGAACAAATAAAAAAAATAGCTGAACTAATCTCCGATATTTTACGTTCTATTACAAGCAAAGCCGATATTATTTATACTGACCTGAACCGGTCAGAAATCATTCCGCTACTCTACAAAAAATATAAGTAAAACGTAAACAGTTTTTTTTCAAAAACTTATTCCCGAAAATATTTAGATTCGCAACGATACAGCGTCGAATGCAGATTCTTTTTTACAGCGGGCATATTTGTTTTGGTTTGAAGCTCCGGCATGTGCTTTTGATTGCCATTTTACGGCAGTCGCATTTGGTGCCGCGCGCCGCTTTTTACCTACGAATTGAAACCGCGCCGTAGATATCAACCGGCAGACTATATACGAGGTCCAATAATAAAAATATGAAACAAGAACAGAATAGAAAGCCCACAGGCTAACGATGTGATCGGATACAGTTTGTATTTCAAATATTTTGCAAGAGACGAGCGCTAGGTCAAAAGGTTCGACCTTTGAAACCACCAATCAGCAGATTTTTGGTAAAATTGAATTTATGATATAATAAATTTTACATTACATTTTTATTCAATTTATATTTTGATGTTGTATTAAAATAAAACAAAGAATGAATACCGTTCTATATTAAAATAGGAAGCTCAAATTTGATCTCATCCTCAGATGAGAGTGTTAAGAATAAAACTCGAAAACGGCTGAATCGATTTGGCCAGTCTTAGTCTGGAAAAATTCGTGCCAATCCAGAGAAAGTCCAAAGGTGAGAAATTATTTCAAATCCGCGTAGAAACTTTACATTTTTAATTTGAAATTTTTGTTGAAGAGTAATTTAAATAAAACAATTGACGGTGGCAATTTCGTGAAATGTCAAACGCTTTTGACAGATGATGTTCAATTACGTTTAATAGGATGTTTTACGCGAATATTATTTAATTATGATAAATTTGTAGTAAGTAGTTTTGTTTGTAGTTTTATTTATATACAAAAACGTTAGTAAACGGGCAGCAAGTGTTACTAGAGACTCAAAATATCAACTTTTTTGAAATGTTAATATGAAAATGCACTTTTTGGCATATTTTTCTCAAACACTGTGCTCTGAAAGATCTCATTTGTATAATTATATACTCATTGGTATTTATAAAACATTTTCTAGGTTATATTATTTTTTATTTATGTTATTTAAATTCAGAATCTAAATTTGGTATCGATCAAATGGACATTTTATCGAATAACATTTTTCCAGTTATAATTTCCCAGAATTTATCGCAGAATAGATAGTAATATATGAAGGTCCGGGATTAAAAAGGTCCACCACCGATGTGCCAAAAATCAGTAAAGTAAAGCATTGTTTAACAACAATATTTGAAAGTAGAGGAAAAAAGATGTATAGCCAGCTACAAACTTGATTTGAAAACGATAATCTTTGAAATGGGGGAGATAAACGGTAATCTTTGAAAATCCATAATAAAAGTATTTTCTTCCGTAGGTAGTTTTAGCATTAGTTAAAAATGTAATTATTTTGTAAAATACATTTAAAATTATAATAAGGTTTTAACCTTTTGCCACCTGCCCGTTACAAGTTACCCTACATATAGGATAAAAAGGTCTAGATAACAAATTTTTGAAGACATCAAAAAAGCACATTTCTACAATGATGAAGTAGAAGTCAGTTTTACTGAACGTAGTCAGATAATTGTTCGTTTGATATGTGTTATTTGTTCTGATATAATTGTTATGGTTTTCATAATATAGTTTATATTTGCTCAAAGTCAAATTGGACCTTTGTGCCTCGCCCTGCTCTACATATATACTTTTTATTAAATTTACTTTAATTCATCGAATGTAACTTAATTCATTTTTTATCTCTCCTCGCAAAAATTTGAAATTTTGTATAAGCTCAGTAGTATTATTTGCAATTATACACAAAATCCAGAATCCAAAAAGAATCTGAAAAACTTGAAACGTAATTAATAAGCCGAAAAACCAAAAAAGACTCGGATTGGATTATACGATGTTTTCTATAGAAAGTGTATAAAACTTGCAGTTTGATTGTATTGACAAAATATAGACAAACTAATGGGGTTTATTGTTTTTATAATACCTAATTGTATACAGCATTCAAACAACACATCCTTATGCACTTAAAGTATTAATATTTTTGATTCTCTAGAAATGGTTTAGAATATACCTTATTTAGCAAAACAACGTTTGCCGGGTCAGCTAGTACTATATATATATGCTCTTTAAATGGCTGTGACTCAAAACTATATTATCGATTTAAAATTTGGTATGTTATTTTTAAAGGTATAACCTATCGAAATATGGAAAAATTGAAAATTCGATTTTGTGAAAATTTCACACTAGTTATGCCCCTTAACGATTAAAAATGTCTAAGTTAAATGCGAATTTTGAAACGGTCAATTTGACCGGCCTTGGTAGGTTTAGTTTTGAAGTCTGCCTCAAGACTTTGTACTGGGCAAATTGAATTATCGTAAGTAAATTATACAAACATTTAATAACGTTGGCAACAGCTGATTCACTAGTAAATCAAGAATCTATAGCAAGTCAATTGAGAAACAAATAACTTACATATTCCTCAGCCGGGTCATGTGTCGGAATGTGTCGTCCGCCACTTCGCTCAGAGCCGTCGATCTCATGTCGAGCAGAACGAGCTGTCGGGGCAAACTGTCAGAGTCCATTCTCTGTATCCTGTTTCCTGATATTGATCTGAAACAGAACGAAAACATTTCAATTCATATATTTTTTAAACTATAATTAAACAGTAATAAAGGAGGATCAGGGGTAAGAATTTAAAAAAAATTCATCGAAAAGTCATCGAAATCTATCCGGACAGTTTTCGGATGTGGTGCAGGAGAAGTAGAAGTACAGCGATAAATTGTGGAAGACATGTACTCTGGATATGATTGCAAAAAGCAAACCAAACTGGACATGACGTCATAGATTGGAAAATAGAAGAACATAAAATACGAGGAAGAAAAAGAAAGCAGATTATTGACGACTTGAAAATTGAAAGTCCAAGTGGAGAATACATAAGCATATAATCATAGGTTGTTAAAATGTTAATTATAAGTCATGGAAATTAATACTGCTAAATGATGTAAAAAATAGTGCTTCTAATCGATAAAACTCCTTTCGGAAAAGGTACCAAAACAATAATAATCATTATAATGGTAATGGCAAGTATACCGCGGTGCGACTTATCGTGTCCTGTTTTCGATCCCGCGCTTCAAACCAAGTGTTTCATGTAGCAGTGATATCAATTTTCAATTGAAATAAAGATGAATGTTTTTTTTTCTCTATTTTATTAAAGGAAGGAAAAGTTTATGTTTTCATCAAAAAATCCGATTCGCTAATTTTATGTTTTCTCGACGTTTCAAGCCATTCTGAATCGAATGAGACCAAATTTGGAAAAGTGTGTGTGTGTGTGTATGTGAACAGATTTTTTGTCGTAAATCGACGTTTTCTCAAAAACGGCTAGACCGATTTCAAAAATTTAAAAGCCATTCCATGTATCTAGTGGATCGGCCAAGCCGTTTCTTTGTAAATAGCAGAAATGTGAAAAAATTTTCGTCCACGTTTTATTCCGCAATTCTAAATCGATTATGAAAATTCAAAAACCGTTCGAAAGATTTTAGTTGGGAATGATACTGATTAGTTTTAGGTGAAAATCTACCGAGCCGTTTTCTTGTAATTAATTGTTGAAAAAAAAAGTAAGCCAATTTTCATTGAACTTTTTTTGGCGATATAGATCATAGTCTTATAGAACTCACTGAAATATTACGGTCTTACGACAAGTAGTTTAATTTTAAAAATTCATCAAAGTTTGAGAAAATGAGTAGTTTTTTTTGACGTTTGTTCAAATTAAAATTAGACTATTTACTTGGTATAACGATAGAGTACTTGGTCTTAATGAATATACTAAACCATTAAAGTCCTACGAAAACTGATTCAATTATAAAAATTGTTGATTTTTGAAAATTTGCTCTTAGAAAATATTCCGAGTTAACGTGTTCGTTCGTTTTCATACTTTAATCACTCAAATTAATTTATTTTTTATTGATTAAGTCGATTATTTACACATATCGGAAAGTTCATGTAACTTGCCTCAAAGCAAAATACCAATACCAACTGTCCAGTTAAGGACATTTAGTAAATTTGGGAAATTTACAATTGTCAGCCGTAAAGGGACATTGTATGCTATATTGACATGTTGGAAAAACAACTCAATAGTTGTTTTTCCATTCGTTTTAACATTAACAATATTTTAATGATAATGATATAATCTTAACTATTTACTTATAAATAATTTCTTACAAATAATAACTAAGTTATTTCAATCCTTATCAGGAAAATTGATGACTTAAATCAAGTGGCGCTTTTCTCTTTAATCTACGTCGATAGTTCTCTGTTATTAATTGAGAAGTTTGCTAGTGATTTTGGGTGAATGATAAGTTGTTTCTATTTATTTGTTTAAATATTTTTATTTATTATTTGAAAATATGCTTTTCCGAAAGCTACATTGTAAAATGGAAATTGATAACTCCTTATAATGCCCATTGCCCACTCAAATTTACCTGCTATGAGTTAAATTTCAACCCAGTTCAAAAACCTGTCTTTGGACAATCATTATTGTTATTATTAATAATCGTATTCTATATCCAAACCCATTATAACATATTTATTGTTGCCTCTCTATTCTTTGCTATGAACATACAAAGGTAGAAGAGAGATTGGGTACGGTAGTGACAGTCGTCCTAACAACTAACTATACTGATTTTAAGATATGGACCAAAAGGAGTAAGACGAAGTATGTTTTTTCAAACATGTTTCCATATTGATTTCAGTCATTCTACAGAGCGCATTGCTTTTAAAGAGTCAAAAGTAAGTTTTCATGTTCAAAGTCTTTTTAATAACTTAATTGTAGACAGACAGATCACGTTGTTTGTTATTTTGCTGTAAGTTGAACATTAGTAGTTATTTATCAGCAATTAGAATTTTCAGGATTTTTACATAGACAAATGTTCAAATTGCTATTTAATTTACTTTTTCCAGCAAACTGGTACATTAACAAATATACTGCAGATTAACAAAAAGTGGCACAACCGTACCCTATGCATACAAGTATTAACATGGTCAACAATTTGAGTAAAAAATAACTTGAGAGAGAAATGTTTACGAATTTTAAAGCTAAGACAAGACTATATGTGAAATAAATTCTGGAAACAGAAGAAAGGAAAAAATGTTACTTTCATACTAAGATCTTGCTTTCAAACAGCGTGCTTATTATTATTATATAAAGCAATATTAAGCTACTTCTTTGCAGCATGAACAACGGATTTTAACATTTACGACATATAATTATGGGTCATTTGGCCTCGGGCCAGTTACTTACATATTATTTGCTCTTCTCAAGGATCCAAATGCCTATAATTATTTTTTAATAAAAGTCGTATCATAAACTTTGCTTTTGCGCCACTTACATAATATTGAATGCAAATGATATTGACTACAGAAAAGATAGATAGGTCCTCGATAGGTTAAGAAGTCGATTTTATGAACCGAGCTCCATTCTGATGGCTTAAAATCTTTATTGAAGTTTATTGAAATGTAAGTGGGCATGTTTTGGTATTCCACTTACGAAACTCTGGCTATATATATATATATATATATATATATATATAAATATATATATATATATATATATAAATATATATATATATATATATATATATATAACCTACTATTCAATTTTTTTCAACTCAACTTGTATAGTAAAAAAATGCTATTGATTGAGATATTCTGTTTCACTAAAAATATCTTGTTTTTATTTTATTTTAATTTTTCAATTTGTATTATTTTATGTCAATTAATCGAGTAAATTTTTTGTGTGGTTTTCCTTGTTCAAACTGACAAATGTATGGATGACGTATAAAATTTTGTGAACTTGAAGAATTTGGGTTTTTGGCGAGAACGCCAAATACATCTGCCTCTTCAAAAGTTTGTTAAAATTAATTTCAACTACAAATACAAATTTATACACAATTACTGACAATTTTAGTATTACGTTGCTAGTGTCAATGTACTTTATATCTATCGTTATTAATGCAGGTATTTCATGGTTGTTCTCCAAAATGTTCCTATCCACTGATGATGTGTCCATCATATGTCGAAACGCATGAAAAAAATAATAGTTTTTAAAATCATTCCGTAATGTAATACATTTCTATACATAAAATAAAGTTATAATAAATTTTTATTTTAACGCAAAAAATAAAAAATTAAATATTACTTGATAATATTTGCTGCTTTATAATGCTGCTTAATTTTAGGGGATTCTTATTTCACAGTAATGAAAACTTAGTTCATGCTTGTTTTCTCTATAATATAATAAATTTATTCCCCATATAAACATGTTATATGCCCTCAAAACAAACTAGTTGAAAGTGGCATTTTGCCTTAAGGCAAGTTGCATGAACTTCCCGATATGCGTAACAATTGACTTAATCAACCAAAATTGAGATTTTTATTTAGATAAAATTTTTAACTGCACGATTACAAATATCATGTGCGTAAATGATATTACTTAATGATTGGTAATATTTTTTTACACAACTAGACTTATTTTCCTGCTAATTCCAAAAAATGGCTTTTAACACTTTCCACTCGGGAGTCTGACTGCTCGACGGTCCGCTACGCGCGGTATATTATAATGCTATACAAATCTTACAACTCGGATTTTTTTTGTGTATCGGATTTATTTTAAATGTGGTATAATTGTTTTTAAATATAGTTAGAATGATAATAAAACAGAGAATTTGAAAAAAAATAAGAAATGTGATAAAAACCATAATATTGTTTAAAAAATCCTTTTTACACAGATTATTAAAAATAATTATAAAATTTATATCAAATATATTCTGAATAAAAACTAAATAAAAAAAATTAAAAAGACAATATTCTTAGAGAGAAGATACGGTTAACGTGCCCGTATTAAGCCAACCCCAATAATACCGTTATTTTTTCTATTGCACGTATATTATATACGTGTGTGTGTATGAATGTATAATATGCATATGTATAATACATTACAAAGTATATAAATAATATATAAAATTTCTAGTAACATCTATATCTAACAAATAATGGTGTTTATGAGCTATTCAATTAATTTTATCATATTTTTTTATGAAAATAATTATGAATTAATCAATAAATGATCTTAATAGGGAATTAATTTCAAAAGAATAACAAAAAACGCATGTTGTAAGTTTACTTCGCAACGACACGATTTGCCGCCAGAGCGGCGGCATCCGAGTCGAAAGGGTTAAATTTGTGAAATCACAAAAACGACTTTTGACACAAATTTTGACTTTTCTTTCAAACTTTGATGCATTAAAATTAAACGACTTAACTTGGCTTGGATCATGATGACTATCAACAGAAAAAGTTCCATCGAAAAAAATTTTCAACAGATAATTACGAAAAAACGGCTCGACCGATCGTCGCACAAACGATAGTCATCATCGAGTTACATGAAATGGGTTTTAAATTTTTGAAACCGGGCCAGCTGTTTTTGAGAAAACGTCGACGAAAGGTCAAAAATCTGTTCACAAAACACACACTTTTTTCAAATTTAGTCTCATTTGATTCAGAATGGCTTAGAACGTCGAGAAAACATAAAATTAGCAATTACATTTAGAAAATATACGAAAATTGAACATGAATTTATTTAAAAAATGCAATTAGCAATTTGATAAAAATCCTGATAATTTAATGCGTTAAGTCATCATCTATTTTTTTTCCATACCGGCGTAGAGTCCAAGATTAAGTAAAAAGTAGAATGTTTGTTTCAGAGAGTTGTTTTTAATACTCTCAATCACAAGTATAATCATTTATTAATTATGTGTAATGGTAAATTAAGTTATCCTAAGTGGCTCCGCGAACGCTTTCGATGTCGAATGTTATTTCTGCACGACGTTCAAATTCAATTAGGCACGTCGCCATTGATAAAACATCACCATGAAAAATAGATTATTTACTTACAATTCCTTCAATTGAGATACGGTCGATAAAGCCCTCGGAAACTCCCTCAGAAGATTATCATCCAGTTCTCTGAAACCAACATAAAATAGATTAGGTTATACTTAATAGGTAAAATGACTGCAAGCATTGTTAATCGTAGTACTATAATTTTATATTTTAGCTGTAATTATAGATATAATTTTATAAGGTGCTTATATTATACAGGAACGTAGCATGGATTAGCGGGGTTTCGCATTAAAATTTTTATGGGGGCGCCCTTAGCTAAAAACTAAGCTCAAAACAAAGACTAACAACGAAAAAAAAATACTTTCGTTAAGAATTTGAAATGTGGCCGATTATCTCCCTATTGCAATGTTGCCCGATTTAAGATGATGACTGATTACACATCATTTTTCCTATACTTTAAAGTAGTATTATTTAAGATTCTCACTTCACTTGTTTTTGATATAATGACGGTGGGCCTTTTTACCCGCGCATCATAAAGCTCCGCTCTATCCTAATATAATTCTATATTAGGCGTATAGATATTTTTGCAATATGAATGGAACATGATTATTATAACGAGCTTTAAAAATCACTTTAGAAACTAGTTGGTATTGGTATTTTGCCTTGAGGCAAGTTACATTAATTTCCCGATATGTGTAATCAATCGACTAAATCAATAAAAAATGAATTAATTTATGAGTGATAAAAGGATTCCAAGTGGATTTATTACACGTAATTGAAAACGAACTTTCAAAAATCAACAATTTTTATAATTGTAGTACCAGTTTCCGTAGGATTGTAGGACTTTAATGGTTTAGTATGTTCATTAAAACTAAGTACTCTATCGTTATACCAAGTAAATCGTCTAATTTTAATTGTAACAACGTCAAAAAAACTACTAATTTTCTCAAACTTTGATGAATTTTTAAAATTAAACTACTTGTCGTAAAGCCGTAATAATTCAGTAAGTTCTTTAAGACTATGATATATGTCGCATGATATAAAAAGTTCCATAAATATCGGCCTAATTTTTTTTAAACAGTTGATTACAAGAAAACGGCTCGGTAGATTTTCACTTAAAACTAATCAGTATCATTCCCAACTAATATCTTTCGAACAGTTTTGATTTTTCAAAATCGATTCGGTAGTATGAGCTTAAATGTGGACGAAAAGTTTAACGCTTTTTCCGAATTTTCCAAAGAAACGGTTTGGCCGATCGCTGCACAAAACTGAGAAAATATAATCCACATCAAAATACATCGATTGGCTTTTAAATGTTTGAAATCGGTTAAGGCGTTTTTGAGCAAACATCGATGAAAGATCTAATTTTGACAAACGCGAAAAAAAAAACAATACTAATTTTTGCAAACTTTGACGAGTTTTTAAATTAAACTACTTGTCGTAGGACCGTAATATTTTAGTATGATCTATAAGACTATGGTATCTACCGTCAATAAAAATCTTAAAAATCGTCGAATTTTTTTTAACCCTTTATTACAAGAAAACGCCCCGGCCGATCTTTACCAAAAACTAATCAGGTCGATTCCCAACCAATATCTTTCGAAAGGTTTCGCAAATCGATTCAGAATTGCGGGCTAAAACGTGGACGAATTTTTTTTTCACTTTACAAAGAAACGGTTTGGCCAATCATCGCACAAACGCTAGTCCTCATCGAGATACACCGAATGGCTTTAAATTATTGAAATCGGACCAGCCGTTTTTGAGAAAACGTCGATTTACGGCTAAAAATATGTTCACTCACACACACACACATTCTTTTTTCAAATTTGGTCTCATTCGATTCAGAATGGCTTGAAACGTCGAGAAAACATAAAATTAGCGAATCGGATTTTTTGATGAGAACATATACTTCTCCTTCGGAAAGTTAATAAAAGTTTTTTTTTTTAATTCCCGAGGGAGAATATTTTCACAAAAAATCCGATTTGCTGATTTTATGTTTTCTCGACGTTTGTTTAGAACATATCAATTGAAAATCACATTAATCAGTTTTTAGTAAAAGCAAAAACTTTAATTTAGAAATAATCATTTAAATATTTCATATAAAGAGCCAAATATCAAATTTATTCATTTTGTCGGTTACACATATCGGGAAGTACATGCAACTTTTCTTTAAGGCAAACTGCCACTTATACCTGATTTGTTCTTTATGTTATTATAGGTACAAAACAAAATCATGGTCATAAATAAAGGAAAATGAGATAGAGCATTCCAATACCTGATTTATATAGACATTGTGGTGAATACTGAAGTGAATCAATGGCCAGTTTTTTATTATTTTATCTTAAAACCGCGATTTGATCTGCCTATATGATGATCGGATGATTTAATACGCAAAATAATTACATAGACTATTATAAATATGTACTATTATAATTGTCAAACTTAGTTAATTATAATAGGACAGTCTCAAGTGCTACATTCAAATATTTCTACAAAATAAGTATACTATCATATATTATTGATAATTAGGTCACTTTTCGCTCCCTTTTAAAAGTATCCTAACAGTGAATATATTTTTCATAATTATTAGAGCGTAAGTATGCAACCCATATCGCTCACCTAGATCTGAACCAAAAAACCTGATTATTTTACACGGAAAAGTATTATGAGGGTATATATAACTATAAAATAATTATAAGGAACCGTTATTTCACAGAAAAACCATCGAGTAGTATATAGTCGATAATTTCCTAACAGCTAAAAAATTACTGTCAGTTATGAGGTACAGGTAATCGCATTTCCTTGCTAATCAATTTAGAATCAATTTACAAATGCATATAATATCAATTACATTGTTGATAAATATTTTGTTACAATGTTTGTTACCGCATATCTTGTATAAATATACTTATTAAAATTATTCTTTATAATATAACATAATATAAAACCATAGCCTCGAAACGTTTTAATAATTAACATTATTTAACGAAGATAGTCTAAAAACAAGTGTATTCATTTTTAAACTAATTGTAAATTAAGTACCGTATTGTCTTAAAGCAAAGTTTCCTGAACTTCCCTACATGTGTAATTAATGGATTAAGATCAATAAGAAATCAATATCGAGTTACTGTGGCCATCGCAATATGAAAAACTATTGAAAATGATTAAATTTTGTGCAAATTTGCCAAGCATGTTCAAATATTACACATTATCGAACAAAAAACAAACATGAGCCAAATTAATACATTGCTAGGGTTTGTCGGTTTTTAAAAATCGGTTTTGAAAACCGTTTTTTTGACGAAAATTATGAAATTCGAAAACCGGTGTTTTAGCGAAAAAAAAACGGTTCTTATTGTAGAAATGGAAAATGACAAATATACTAGATGGAAGTAAGCTTTTTGACACTTGGAATCATATTGGTTCGATAAAACTTGAAATCATATCAGTCTGTTCTATCCCAGAAAGATTCTTTGTTATATTTTGTCTAATGTATATATTAATTTGGATTATTATATCAATGGATATATTAATTTAGATCAATGCGACTTCTTGTTGAAGGAGTGAATTGCTCTACTCAAATTTCCACAAATAAAAGGAAAAAAATTCCAGAATTATTATATCACACTTTAGTTCGGTTGCAAGTAAGAGAGTATTTTCTATTTCGGAAAATTTACATTGAAAAAATTTACATTAACAATTATGTATCAATATGTATCTAATTTTTTTTATTTAATTAAAAGTTAAAAGTTTTTTATTTAAAAATGTATTATTTTTATTTATTTAAACTCTTATTTCACTATCATAAAAATATTTATAATCGATATGTGAAAATGATACATAAATAATGATTTTCAAAGTCATTTAATCCACATCATTATTTCTTTGTTCTACTAATTAAAATTAAAATAAATTTGTTTACTTTTTATAAAACTGAACATTAAATAAATTCAGTCTAAAACTGCTTTAAATCACACTAAATTGCCGATATTTTTTTTGTTATTACAGAATATTCGAGCAAAAATTGATTTTTTATATAAATTTCGAAAACCTGTTAAAACCGGTTTTCTGGGAAATTTAAAACTCGAAAACCGGTTTTCTGAAATGTCGGTTTTTGTATAAACCGACCCATTCGGTCCATTATTCCAAATTTTAATTGTTATATCACTTCACTCAATAAGTCCGTAGGATAATTAAGAAAGACACATTTTTCTTTCACATAAAATTCTTTTTTTTATTAAATATAGTTTTCTTCGAATATGATATACCAATTATATTTCGCTATAATTATAATTATAGCAAACTTCGAACTTCTCGAAACCATTTTTGTAGTACGATTTGTACTTAGCCACAAGATTTGGCTATCATCATTTGGCAAATATTTCTTCAGAGCGAGCATCCTTTTGAGATCTAAGAACAGGATATTATCACTGGGGAACAGATCTAGAGAATATAGTGAGAGAGGAAGCAATTCGGAGCCTAATTCATGTTTTTTGGCCACAGTTTTCACGGATTTGTGAATTGGTGTGTTGTCCTGATAGAGCAGCACGGTTTTCTTTTCCAAATGGGGCGGTTTTTCCGATTTTGATCAACAAATGTTCCAATAACGTTATACAATAGTCACTGTTGATGGTCTGGCCTTTTTCGAGATAGTTGATGAATATCATTTCTTGCGTATCCCAAAAAACTGACGCCATAACCTTGCCAGCTGATTGGTTGCATTTTTTCTCGTCATCGTGTCTAGACCACTGAGCTGACCGTCTATTCGACTCCGGAATGTAGTGATGATGCCAGGTCATATCCATGATGACATATAGATGCAAAAACTCAGTTTTATTTCGATTAAACAGCTGCAAATACTTTTACGAATCATCAACTCGTTATTCTTTTGGTCAATTGTGAGTTTGCGCGGCACCCATTTAGCACAGAGGTTTTTCCTATTCAAATATTTGTGAACAATATGTCCATCACGTACAATTAATATCTTTAGGGTGTCAGCTATCTCTGGTAATTTTACTTTTCTGTTTTCCAAAACGTTTCGGTGGACTTTTTTGACTACCTCAATTTGGTACAGTCCAGATAACACTGGACTATTTTTATCTATCAAAAATCAATGATAAATCAACCCACGAATTAGCTTTGAATTCATGGTTTTGAAAAACTCAAAAATAGCGTCACTTGAACCTCTGTAACTTGTAAACTTATCGTTCGATTGTCATGAAACTCTGACACATCTTTTTAAAGTTGTTGCTTCCTACAAAACATATGGATGATTACATAAATACATCATTTATGTGTTATCCTATGGGCTTATTGAGTGGTGTTATAATTACCACTAGTCGTACCCCTTCAACCTTTTGATATATTATGTACTCACCAAAACCAGGACAAAGTTTTATTAAAATCGTCATACAAAATTTCATTAAAATCGTCAAAAAAATGAGTGGTGCGTATTGTGATTTTAAAAATTTAAAAACTTAAAAAATTGAAAAAAAAATCTGGAGAATTTTGAATTTTTCTGAAAATTTTGTTTTTTTCTTAAATATTTTTTGAATTTTTTGGAAACTTTTAAAATGAAAATAAAATTTGTCCTTGATAATCTCTATAAAATATCTGATTATTTAATGGGCATATGTCTAATAATCATTTTTTTACCGCCAAATGGCACTTTTTTATTGGATCTCCGAAACCGTTAGACCTACATTCCCACTCATTTTTTCAGTTCTTTATTTTGTCAATACAAGTAAAATGTTTTTTGAATTATCGATTACGCTGCTTCGATATTTCATCTGTAAAAGAGCTTTCAAAGCTATTTGCTTCGGAAAAAAATCCAATTTTTTTAAAAATTTCAAAATAAACCAAAATCCGATTTTTTTAAATAAGTCGATACCTTTCAAAAAATCAAAATTTTCAAAATTTATTTTTTCCAATGTGTACAAAACATTTTAAACTTTTGAAAGTTTTAAATTGTAGTAAGTTCCCGTAAATTGCCTTAAAGCACTATGCACTACTAGTTTTCATTACATATTGGGTTCCTTATTCAAAGTTTAAGTTATATATATATACAAATTACTTCGATAGCATGTCCAATATCTAATTCTGTACATACGATAAAGATTTTCTATGAAAACCTTTTGCGCACAATGTTGCGTTTGATACGGCGATAAGTTCCATGTACATCAAAAACAGATTAAATATCTTCCACTTGAATGTAATTTGAAGTTTAGTTATTTTTGTGAATTAGCCTATTTTAGTGAATTAGCAGACATAGATGTAGATTAATAAAACAGCACATTTTTCATTTGAGTGAATTATTAAAATTCATTCCTTTCCATTATAATTAGAAATCAAATTATTATAATGAGTTGAGTTTGGTGAATACTAACTAGCTAAAATAGTAAAAATATTCAAGAGTTTAATAAATGAGTTTGAAGACTCGAAGAATAAAGGGGTTTGATTCACAATAAGCAATTATTAAGTAGCAACTGTTCTGTAGAAACTATTCGTTACTATAGTTACTATAATAATTATAAGTTTTATTCATTTTTTTAGTAAAAGTATTTTCTTGCATTATTTGGTTTGATTGTGAGAACTGTTACTTAGTTTTCCAGATCTTAATATAATTTTTAGGTGTACGATATTTAGGATATATTGTAAATTTTAAGTTAGATTCAACAGGTTTTTTTATATAACCTCCTCTAAAAGCTTACACACGGGTGGGGTGTGAGCTTTCACCAACTAAACCTTCACCCTGACAAAGGTGTAAAAAATAAAAAATAGCAAATAAAAAAGTAAATTAAGTCTACTGATGAATACTTCTTACAAAATACCAGATCAAGGTTAATTGCATTGTTATCTCTGTATAAAAATTACCCATTAAATTTGTATTTTGAATTGGTTGAATAATGTAGCTATTCTTTTGGTAGAACCCTTTAAAATTAAAGTAAAACATTAGACCTCTTTGCCCCCTGGCCGTCCTCATTTACCCCGCATATGGGTTAAAAACGACCAAGTTGCAATTTTTCGAAAAATTGCAAAAAAAAACATTTCTAGAAAGATGAGTGAGTTAGCTGGGAATTGTCAGATAGATGTTTATTTGATATGTGTTATTTGTTATGGTATAATTATTTTGGTATATAATTGTGCCTTTGTGCCCCGCCCTACCCTACATTATTTTACTGTCAAAGCTTCATACGAAAGATGTATGCAGTGTAATATTTGTATAAAATATTCTCATGGCATATGTATTTCAAGCAGAAGGTATATTTACCTCATTTGTAACAATTGATCTGTTTTAATTGATCAATAAAACAGAAATACCTATAAAAGCAATATTTATAACAGTAGTAAGAGTTGATAGATTTTTGTAAATTATGTTTAGAAATATATATTAAGATTATGATTCGTAATTTTGTTGTTCAATTAAATAATATAGCGATTGCTTCGTGAAAGCCCTTTGAAATAAAAAAAATTGAATTTTTTCCCTGGCAAACTCAGAAGCGAGGTAAATAAGGACAAAAGACAAATTCTAGAAAAAATAGCATAAAAGTCTATTTTTGCAATAATTTAGCTCGGTATTTGACTGAACATAGGGTGCTGATACAAATTTTCGTCGACGATTTCGGGAACACGAATGAAGCGATTTGAATAATTCAAAAAAAATTCGATTCGTATTGATAAGGAGACGTGCTGATTAGTTTTTGGCGAAGGCAGGTCTAGCCGTTCCGAAGATATGTGGCAAAAAGTTTAAAAGAACGGAGCGTCCGATTTGAATAATTCAAAAAATATTTTACTTGTATTAACAAGATGAAGAACTGATCAAATTTTCATGAAGGCAGGTCTAGCGGTTTCGGAAATCTAGTCAAAAAAGTAAAAAAAGCCATTTGGCGGTCAAAAATGATCATTAGACGTTCAAATTATCAGATATTTTAGAAAAATTTTAACAATAAGTATAAATTTCGTTAACATTCCTATGGGTTCCGTACCAATGTTCATCCGTTAGACGGCGACGCGGCGCTTACGTGCTTCGATATTTCGTCTCTATGCAGTTAAAGCAGTACGATTGCTTTAAACAAAAGTTCAGAATTTCCAAAATATTTCAAAATAAATTTTTCCTCAAAAAGTCTTTTTTTTTAAAAAAAAAAAGTAAATTTTTGTCAAAAATTTATAGTTTCTCAAAAATCTAATTATTTCAGAGTAAATTTTTTTCAAAAATGTTATTTAAAAAGAAAAATTGGCACGGAAAGTTCCAGCAATTTGCCTTAAGGCACGATGCCTTATTATTTATTACTCTAAATAAATAAATTTATGAAATCACTTACAATTCGAAACGAATATAACAACCTTCTGAAAGTGAAGCCCTAACGTGAAGCCCGATGTCAATGACTTAAGGGTTATCGAATTAATCTAAATGGAACATCGGAAGTAACACAAACGAATGCTTTTATAATTATGTATTATTAACTTCTTCTTCTGTAGCGAATTTTCTTCTATTATTCAAAGATTATGTAATCACCTTACCCTAATTCAGTGGTCGGAAACATTTTATTAGCGACATGCTAATAGTTTTGTTTATTGAAAGTTTAGGCACGTGCAGATATTATTTAGTGTTACATACTAAAGGGATTGTACCAAACCATAAAATATGATTCTGATTCGCATCTACCTTTTATAATAGAATATTATACATGCAATGTAATTTAATACACTGTATAAAACATGTAATATAATATATTGTATAAAACATACAATATATTAATATCTATGGAAATGAATAATATATTAATATATATGAAATATTATCCGATCATTAAATTTAAAACATAGAATAAGTAGTTGAAAGTGGCATTTTGCCTTACGACAAGTTGCAAAAACTTTCCGATAGGTGTAATAATTGACTTAATGAATCGAAATTGGGATTTAGATTTTTTTTCGCTTTCAATACCAATTTACAATTGATATTTTCCAAACACATTTATAATATTTGTAACCTTATTAATTACAGTGCACAGACACATTCCTGTTTGTATGTCCTAAAATTGTAGCCTTATTTCTAAGTTTTAGTTAATTTATATAATTCAACCAACTTTCGTAGGACAGTTTAGTGCATAAACTTTATCGCCATGTTAAATTTCATGAAAATCGTCAAAACATTTTTTTTTAATCTAATAAATAATTTTGTTAAATATTAAGCATCTGCTATAAGAAAATACTGGCACGATTACATATATCATGTACGTAATTTCAGATATTATTTAACGATTCAAATGAATGGTAACATTTTTTATAAAATTAGAGGAGTTTTGCAGCCATTTGTTATTGACTTGATTGACTTATCACATCTTCGATTCCCAACCAATATATTTCGAACAATTTTTGATTTTTTAAAAATGATTCAGGATTGTGAGCCAAAACGTGGACGAAAGGTCTTATACTTATTTCGCTAATTACAAAGAAACGGCTCGGCCGATCGTCGCACAAAACTGACAAACGATAGTCCTCGTAGAGATACATCGAATGGCTTTTAAATTTTTAAAATCGATTCAGGCGTTTTTGAGCAAACGTCGATGAAAAGTCTAATTTTGATAAAACGCCAAAAAAACGTCACCAATTTTTGCAAACTTTGACGAATTTTTAGGATTAAACGACTTGTCGTTAGGTGCATAATATTGCCATAACTACTGTCCTGTCAAAACAGAACTGTGCACGTCCGTCATTTTTTTACAGACAATATAAAATTGTCTATCTATCTATCTTATCATAAAATTTCGGTTTGCGTTATTATTATCGACTAATTTCAAATTTTATTTATCTTATCTCGTTTCAAATTGATCAATCTTTGATAATGTGTAACAATTTTTTTTATTGCTAAATTGTATAAATAGCTATCTTGATTAAAATAAAAAAATCTCACCTGGGGTTAGTTGAAACAAAACCTTGGAGCTATTTGTACCTTACAAAATTTACGTACAGATTCAAGTGAAGAAGATTGAATGAAATCTATAGTTTGTAAGATGTGAGCTCATGTAAATTGTGTTACATGAGACAATATGTCTTTCATTGGTATTATGATATTAATTGTAGTTTATGTTGATTCATAAAAAACATGTATATTACAGGAAGCATTAGATTTTATTCGTATTAATTATAGTTTGCGTTGATATATAAGAAGAATTACTTAAGAAACAAATCAATTTTCTTAAAAATAAGTAGAGAATAAATTATCAAAAACATATTTGTCGCTTTATTCGTTGCTACTTGCTCCGGTAGATTTTACAACTAGTCCCAAACACGAGGTAACTTGTAACACCCCACTTTTTCTTGAAATTGATTAATTGTGAAATAATAAATAACATTTGTGGATATATTTTTACTTGATTCCGTAGAAGAATAGTTACAGCAACTATTCATCTTCATTTCGTAGAAATATATATAAGTAGTGGATTTCAAGATACATTAATTTAAAAAAAACTGTTACAGCAAGCCCCTAGCTCCCCTAGTGTCCGTACGATTATAACACAATATCAAATCAATGAATATATGAAATATACAATAATATAAAACAAAAATAATAAGCAAAAAATAATTATAACCAAAACAACAACATATACTTACAATACACGGAGTGCTGATAAATTTGCCAGGGCCAAATCGTGAATAGAGCTTATTCTGTTTCTTTTTAATAATCTGCAATATTACAAAATATATGTATTTAAGTAAGTATTTCAATAACCATGTCAATAGTATAAAAGTTATTTATAATATTTAAATTTTCAATCTATTTTCTATAAAATTTCGTTAGATTTTATAAATTTCACTAGTATCCCTTTATAATTAGATTATTTTATGACGGTGTACACACACACACACACACACACACACACACACACACACATATATATATATATATATATATATATATATATATATATAATATACAGAGAACCAGTGGCGTACCTAGAATTTTTGCCGCCCGTGGCGGTCTCCAGATTGCCGCCCTTTCAATTATAAGTCAGCCAAATAGTAGTTTTCATAAATTAATACAAATAAGCTAGTGGTGCATGGCATCGTGCCTTAAGGCAAATTGCTGGCACTTCTCGCACCGAAACATAACATTTTTAAAAAAGATTAAAAATTTTTTGAAATCTGAAAAAAATATATTGCTGAGAATTTCGAAAATTTTGAAAAAAATGGCTTTTTTGAATTTTTTTTTTATATTTTGAATTTTTTTGAAAATTTGTAACTTTTTTTCAAATCAATCGCGCTGCGCAGCTGTTTTGGAGACGAAATATCGGAGCGAAACGGCTAGACATTGATACGGAACCCATAGAAATGTAAATTAAATTTGTTCTTATTATTAAAATCTCTAGAAAATATCAGATAATTTGACGTGGATATGTCTAATGATCATTTTGGACCGCCAAATATGTCAATTTTTTACTTTTTATTTTTGATTCTCCGTAATCGCTAGACCTCTAGACCTGTCATCCCAAAAACAGTTCTTTGTTTAGTCAATACAAATAAAATGTTTTTTGAATTACTTAAAACGGACGCTTCGTTCTCTCAAAAACTAAATCACAATTTTTGGCTTTTTTTCCCCGTATCTTTGAAACGGCTAGACCTGCCTTTGCCAAAAAGTAATTAGCACGTCTTATCAGTACGAATCGAATGTTTTGTTCAAATCGGTTCATGCGTGTTACTACAATCATCGACAAAAGTTTGTATCTAAACACACACACACACATCCATTTTTTCTAAGATATGCCAAAATTCAGAAACCTCTGAAACGTAAAGATATATAAAAATTTTCACTTTCGACATTTTTGCGATTACTATATATAACTTACCCTACGGAAGTTAAAAAATTATTAAGTTATTTAATCAATATTACACAGAGTAATTTTTTCTGATATATTTTTATGCACTCGTCAACATATTTATATAATGCCCCAAGGCTTTGCAGACTTAGCAGACCCCGCCTTCCGCCAGCCCTGATTTTCAAAAAAAAAATGACAATTCAAGAAAGAAAACTAGTTGGTACTGGTATTTTGCCTTTAGGCAAGTTACATGAACTTCCCGAAATGTGTAAATGATCGACTTAATCAATAAAAAATAAATTAATTTATGAGTGATTAAAAGTATTCCGAGTGGATTTATTACACATCATTGCAAACGAACGAACAAACACGTTATCTCGGAGTATTTTCTAAAAGCAAATTTTCAAATATCAATAATTTTAATTAATCAATAATTATAATTGAACCAGTTTCCGTAGGACTTTAATGGTTTACTATGTTCAAGACCAAGTACACTATCGTTATGTTATACCAACTAAATAATCTAATTTGATTTTTAACAAACGTCAAAAAAACATTTTCTCTAACTTTGATAAATTTTTAAAATTGAACTACTTGTCGTAAGGCCGTAATAATTCAGTAAGTTTTATAAGGCAATGATATACATCGCCAAAGAAAGTTTCATAAAAATCGGCTTAAATTTTTTTTCAACAGTTAATTACAAGAAAACGGTTCGGTAGATTTTCACCTAAAATTGATCAGTATCAATCCCAACTAATGTCTTTCGAACAGTTTTTAATTTTTTAAAATCGGTTCGGTAGTATGAGCATAAATGTGGACGAAAGGTTTAACACTTCTTTCCAAATTACAAAGAAACGGCTCGGCCGACCGTCGACCGACAAAACTGAGAAACGATATGCCTCATCGAGATACATCAAATGGTTTTTAAATTTCTGAAATCGGTTCAGGCGTTTTTGAGAAAACGTCGATCAAAGGTCTAATTTTGACAAATGTCAAAAAGACCATACTATTTTTTGCAAACTTTGACGATTTTTTTAAGCTAAACCAGTCGTCGTAGGACTGTAATATTTTAGTATGATCTAGAAGACTATGGTATCTACCGTCAAAAAAATAATCATAAAAATAATCGAAATTTTTTTTTAAAAACTTTATTAAGAAAACGGCCCGGCCAATCTCTACCAAAAACTAATCAGCACGATTCCCAACTAATATCTTTCGAACGGTTTTTGAATTTTCAAAATCAATTCAGAATTGCAGGCTAAAACGTAGACGAAAAATTTTTCACTTTTCTGCGATTTATAAAGAAACAGCTTGGCCGATCGTCGCACAAATCTGACAAATAATAGTCCTCATCGAGATACATCGAGTGGCTTTTAAATTTTTGAAATCGGTCTAGCCGTTTTTGAAAAAACGACGATTTACGACAAAAAATCTGTTCACATACACACACATACTTTTGCCAAATTTGGGCTCATTCGATTCAGAATAGCTTGAAACGTCGAGAAAACATAAAATTAGCGATTCGGATTTTTTGATGAAAACATAAACTTCTCCTTGGGGAAGTTAACTACTGGTGTATGGCATTGTAAGTTAAGGCAAATTGCTGGAACTTTCCGTACTGTAATGATATATTCGAGGAAAATTAAATGTTTTCAAATCTATAGTTATAAATACTGTAACTTATATATGTTTACAGAAAAGTAAATAAACAAAACTCAATCAATCAAATTTGAAATAAAGGGCATTGTCTAATATTTATAAGAAATATATAAACTGAATTACAAAGTTAAAATTATTTATTTCAAGTATATAAGTGAGCATTTGAACTTTAGGTAGAATTCAAATTAAAATCCACATAGAAAGTTTTTTGAATCATTCAAATCGGATGCTTAGTTTTCTCAAAAATAGATATTCTTTGCACATTTTGCTTGGTATCTCTGCCTTTGCCAAAAACTAATCACCATTTCTCCTCATCATTACAAATTGAAGTTTTTTGCATCAATTAAATCGGATGTTTCATTCTCTCAAAAACTCGATTTCTATTTTCTGTACCATCAAATCGGTTGATCGGGTCGCCCGAAAACGTGAACGAAAAAATGCGGACACACAAAACACACACTCTTCCATTTTTTCTGAGGTATGCCAAAATGGTCAGAAACCTTCAAAACGTGAAGAAATGTAAAAAAATTCATTTTTGATTTTCGGTCCATTACTATAACTTACCCTACGGAAGTTAATAAATATAAAATGAATAAGTTGCTTTTTACAACTATGTAAAAATAAACTAAAAAATGCCGCCCCAAAATAAGTGCCGCCCGGGGCGGACCGCCCCCACCGCCCCCCCCTAGGTACGCCACTGCAGAGAACTTACAAAATAGCTAAATGGTCCAATTCTGAAAATGCGTCTTCTTCCAGAGTTGTCAAGGAATTGTGTCCCAAGTTTCTGTAAAAAAATATATAAACTTACAATTAGTTTTCTATAAAATGACAAACATAAATTTCAATAACTCTAAATTATGAACATTAAACTACAAAATAACTAGTACAAATTTTATTTCAATCTCTGAAAATCTTATTGTCAGATTATCGGAGTCATTTCCTTATCTATGATCAGAGTTTTTCGCTTCATGATGGGCTGCTGATCGCTTTAGATCATATTTTATATTTTCCTGCCATATTTTTCAGTTTCCTCCTTCTATAGTTTTATATTTTATATTTGCTGTGTCGTTTGACACCGAAAATCAAAAAAGTAGTAAACTAAGTTTAAAGTGTAAAGAACCATAAGTCCCGGTTTGGCCGGGAAAGTCCCGGGTTTATAGCATTATTTGTCCCAGATTTTTTCGTTTGCCCCGGGGTTCTCGAAAATATATAGGTTTAAAGTAAATATTTTCAATTACTTGATAATTAAATTACAACTAGTCATCAAATAAAAAACATATACAACGCGTATGCTTACACGCAACAATAAGTTCAGAATGAGAAAAATTCTGAATAAAAAATTCCAAAGGCGGATTGAAACAGGCTTCTACATTAATATATTCGATAATTTATTTTCAATCTCGTGAAAATTCACACAAATGATGAAAACGAATGAACAAGTGCTAACTTTTCAAGTTAATTTTGAAGAAAAATGAACAGAATTTTATATAAGCACAAAGGCAAAAAATGGTTAAAAACATGTTTTTTATAATATCCTTAAATATTTGTTATTTTAATATAATGTTCAAACTATTTAGAATAAATCTTTACTGCACACTTAAATTCACTTGTCGAACATTGACTGAAATTAAATATATTAAAAAAATAATACAATTACAGATAGGGTAAGGCGGGCACAAAGGTCCAATTTCAGTTTGAGCGATTATATTGTGAAACAATACTTCACAATATAATCTTCACAATACAAATAATACATATCAAACAAATCTGACTATGTTCAATGAAACTTCCAGCCAATTTTAAAATACATCATCGTAAAAATGTGTTTTTTGGCTGCTTTTTCAAAAATTTGTCACCTGGTTCTTTTTACCTCATAAGCGAAGTAACGGCCAGGGAGCAAACAGGTCTAATGTATTATTTCTAATTTTGAAGAGATTTTACGAAATAATAGCTAGAGCTACATTATTCAACCAATGCAAAATATAAATTTCAAGGGTACATTTTTTACAAGATAACACTGTTTATAACCGTTCTTTCTTCGGAAATATTCGTCAACAGAGTTAGAATAACCATTTATTCAATTTACCTCTTGTGAAATTGCTTTTTTAACTTAATGTCTTAATTTAACTTTGTCAGAATAAAGATTCAGATGGTCTTTTTTACCCCACCCATGTGTGAGCTTTTATAGAGATTATAAAAAAAAGTTGTATCTCACTTAAAATTAACAATTCGTATTATAAAACAATTAAATAATGTATACTTAAAAATTATATTAAAGTCTCAAACTAAACAACAGTGCTCACAGCTAAAAAAACTAACAACAAAAAATAAATAATAATACTTTTGTTATAGATTTTCAAACATTGCCGTTCATCTCCAAATAGCGTGGTAAGAATCAAGGTTATGACTGGTTACACATCTTTTGCCCTCTACTTTCAAATATTGTTGTTAACAAACGTTTTGAAAGTTGCTAATACTCAATTCTTATTGATCAAATCCAAAATTGACATATCGGAAAGTTTATGCAACTTAACTGTAGGATGAGGAAAAAAGTATAATTTAGTTAAAATTAGAACTTTTACATCTTCATTAACAGAATATGCAGAATATAATATTTTTGAAGATATTAGATTATGATCACTATAGTCAAGTTGCAAGTTTAAAATATAGTCATATACGTTTCTAAATATGACTGGCAAAAAGCATGATAAAGAAACGCACTAGTTCCGACGCAAATAAATTCTACCTTCAAAAACCTTTTTGTTTTTATTGGGAATTTATTGTTATAAAAACATAATATATATATATATATATATATATATATATATATATATATATGCATATATGCACGATTTCAATTGTTCAACAAACATGTTTAGCGCCTTATGATATAATTGATATGTATACAACTCCATATCTTTATGGGCTCTAAGAAAAAAGTGAAAGCTAAAAGTCGTCATCGTTCAAATCTTGACATTGTAATTCTGATATGAATATTTAATAAGTTTCATTCGATTGAATTAGATGTAGGTGCTATCACACCAAAGTAAAGGAATTCAAGTCACACTTTGAACCTTATACAACACCAACACTTATTTTACAAAACATTTTAGTCGTATCAAAATTTACAAACAAAATGCTCACGATTTTATTCGTCCCATTCAGTAACCAATATAATGAATATTGATAATTATTTTAATAAAAGTGAAAAAATATTTATATTTATATTCATCATAGGAGTCAAATATTATAAACATAAATAATCATATAATTTTGTGCAAATAGTAATCTGTTAAATTTAAAAATCGTTGAATGGCACTATAGATTGTGTAAAAGATCTCCTTTTAAGGAATGACATTCGATTTCCACCTCGGATAGCCTGATGTCAAGCAGAAGTGGCCTTGGTTTTCAGTTGGAAGTATAGTGAAAATAACCCTTACCTTGCAATATATTAAAAATATATCTTCATTATTAGAGAAATCATAATAATGAAAACATACAAACAGACTAACTGTTGGTTTGCGTTTTCAAAATTCACGTAGTAAAGAAGTATCATCACAACAGATCATAAAATTTTTAAGTTCTGATTTCTGTTGAAATAAAAAAAACTGATATAGCTGCGTTTAAATATTAGCTATAAGTTATCTTTAAAAAATTTTTATCTGTAATAAAAAATAAATATGTATGTTTATTCGTATCATAGATATAAGACAATTGACATTCCTGATTATTTTAACATCATCAACGTTTCCTAGAGCATTTTCTCATTGTTTTTGTGCAAAGTGCAAAAAATAGCAGTTTTTGAAAGAACTAAGCATCCGATTTGAATGATACAAAAAACTTTCTGCTTGTGTCGATGAAAGGATTGCTTTTGAGAAAAGATTTTTTTCTTATTTTTTTTTAATTTAATTTTTTTTTTTGAATAAGGAAAAATTATTCGGTTTTTAATTCTAATTCTAGCTAAAGTTCTAAAATAGTTATATATAATACTTCAAATAATTATAATAATGTATTTGAAAATATTTAATGTTACTCGAATATTTCATTAAGGTACGGAAAGTACCAGCAATTTGCCGTAAGGCACGATGCCATACACCACTAGTTTATTTATTTATTCATAAGCAAGCCGTAATCAATAATAATAAATATTATTTCAGGCTCTTGTCTCTTATAAATAAAAATCATTAAAAATATATTCAAAATTTGTGGAATATTTATTGACTTTAGAACTCAAATTGTTAATATTTAATTCGCTATGTTAAAAGTGGCAATTTCAAAAAATTTTGAACTTCGAAACAAAAATTTTCAAAAATAGAAAAATGTGAAATATGTAATATTAGAAATTGCAAAAACCAAGAACGCTAAATTTTTAAAATCTAGATTCCAAAATAATTAATTTTGGAAAATCATAAATATTAATAATGGATTAAATAAAAAATCTAATAAAAATTTCCAGCATCATGGTACGATGTGATGTGATCCATGTTATGTAGTGTTTAATTTTAATATACATATGTATTATTATATATGATATATATATTTTCCTATTTTTGAACAGCAATTAACATTTAACAGTATCACAAGCTGTTGTGGTAAGTTTTTCCGTAACAATGTCGCTCATTAGTAGGCAACCCAATGGTTACCCTAAATTTATTGATATGTTAATATTATTATTATTAAAAAATTTCTAATACTAAACAATATATTTTTAATTTCATGGAGCAATGTCCAGAAAGCGCTATTTTCACATGATAACATAGAAAATATTGTAAGATGTTGAAAATATTATTATTTAATAAGCAATCATACAAGACGTCGCGCCCTTGACACGGCTACTCGGCGATCGCATTGTTAAATAGGCGTATTATATCTGCGCTTTCTGGTTTCGTTATTATCGATAATATTTTGTTTTGATTATGCAAATAACAGACAGGATTTTTAAAAACAGATAATGTTAATATATTTTGTTACAATTTGTGATAACCACAATGCATGCTAATAATGCTTGAGAGTCCTGCAAATCCTGCAATGCAATGTATGCCACCACGAGATAGGGACATAAAATTTATATCATATTATTTATATAATATTTATTTATTTATTTATTCCTAAGCAAGCTGTAATCAATACTAATGCATTTTATTTCCGGCTCTTGTCAAGCTTATTCTTAATTAATATTAAACAGATAGTAATTTTAGAATAATCATAATAGCTGCACGAATTTCGTTTCTGAAAAAAGAGCTGAAAAAAAGCATCCGAACATTAAATACAATGTTCATCATCAAGTTCATCATATTAATGTCTATTTGACTACCAGTCAAGCTCAAAATTCTTGCACAAGGTTGAAAGTTATACTTATTTGACCGTAAAAATTTAAATCAATAAAATAGCAAGAAAAAACACATGGTTGTATAGGCGATCAAATGGTCAGACTACATAGATAAAATATAAGGATTATGCAAAAATAGTTATTGAAATCAAATTGAGAAAATTCAATAATGTCATAAAAAGCTAATTCTTTAAATATGGGTCTGCAGGAGACTTTACTGGGCAAGGAAAAAATTATTCGAATAGCTCTTTTCTGAAGCTTAAATATGTTTAATTAGTTCGGATAAAAAACCCCAGAATTGGATGCCATATAAAACGTGAGAATAAAAGTTGCTATAATAAATTGAAAGTAAACAAAATTTAAACCAAGTTTGGGTTTTAGGGTGCGCAACATAAAACATGTTCTAGATAAAGTTGGTGATAGTGAGATAGAGATATGATAAGTCCACTTTAAATTATTATTAATATGAATACCGAGAAACTTTAATACTTGCGAAAAATTAAATGCTAAATTATTGATGGTTAAAGAAGTAATATTATTGGATAAACGATTTTTTGTACAAAATAATATGATTTCGGTCTTATCATAATTTACGACTAGATTATTTTCACAAAACCATTTCGTTATTCCTGACATAACCGCACTTAATTTATGTTGTAATTCATTAAGAGATTTGGCCTTGATGATAACGCTGGTGTTATCCGCAAAAAGAATAAAATCACAAAGATTTGTATAATAGGGTAAATCATTAATATATATGAGAAATAAGAGAGGCCCTAAAATTGATCTTTGGGGCACACCCAATGTACTTGTCAATTTATCCGAAATTATTTGCTCGTGATCATTATTTAAGTAAACGCTTCGTGTTCGATTAGACAGGCAAGATTCAAATAGTTTAAGTGATCGTCCGCGAATACCTCAATTTTCTAATTTGTCAAGAAGTCTTTGATAAGAAATACTATCAAAAGCTTTAGACAGATCGCAAAATATTGCAGTACAATATGTGGCTTCTTCGAAGGAGTCAATGATGTTATGAACTAAATTATAAATTGAGTGGGAAGTAGAATGGTTCTTCTGGAAACCATGCTAATTCTTGAACAAAATATTATATTTATTGAGAAAAGACGTTCATCTAGTATGCAAGATTTTTTCAATTACTTTATCGAAAGAGTTGAAAAGGGAAATGGGACGGTAATTATTTATATCGTCTTTATTATTTTTCTTAATACACGATTACACGATTTTTTCTGGAACGTATCTACCGTTTAAAACCCGAGGATGTGTGTATAAACAATAAAAAGTTTTGTATGTATTATACTATGTATAATAACACTTTTTGGTATTCAAATCAGCATGAAAAATATTTCTCATTATCTGTTGCAATTTATGTGCAGATAAAGTTGTAAAATTTAGAATATATTATACACATTTTAAAATGCAGATTATTTTAGAATTACATATAATTAAAGACTGCAGGTAAAAAGGCTCACCACCATTATCTCAAACTCAAATTAATTATACATTTTTTTAACAATACTATTCTAAAGTAGAGTGCAAAAGATGTGTAACCAATCACAAAAATTCTTACGACATCGCGATCAGGAATAAACGGCAATGTTGAATATTCATAACAAAAGTACCTCTCGTTGGTATTTTTTTGGTTTGGAGCTCATAAGGCTTACGATACCTCAATTTATTTTAAGTATTATTTTTTTTTATTATTTTATGAAATGTATTGTTAATTTTAAGTTAGATTCAACTATATTTTATATAACCTATATAAAAGCTTAAATGTGTGTGGGGTAAAAAAAATCACCTGAGTCTTTACTCTGGCAAGGTGTGAACAATACAAAAATGGTAAATAAAAAATTTAATAGAGTTAATGGGATAAAAAGGGCCAGATATATATATATATATATATATATGTATATATATATATATATATATATATATATATATATATTATATATATATAATAGTTTAAAATAATATAATAGTTTTTTGTTTGTTTTGAATTAACACTCATTTAATTAATTTTAATTAATTGCCATTGTCAGTGTTATAAGAATCTAGTAGCCTTTTAAATATTTGGAGAATTTTCATTATGCGTACAGATACAAAAAGTAAGTTAAAAAAAGTTTGCACAATATTTAAATATTAATAAAAAATCATAATTCTATAAGTGCAATATGAAATACTTATTTTTGACCCGATTTCATATACAAAACGACCTTGACAAAAATTAGCGTAATTCCAAATATTGAAAGATATTTCATTTTTTCTAAAAACAGTCGATACGTTTTATAATTGGATATTAACTCAAATAATTGAAATTTTTAATTTTTTTTAAACAGTTGATGCCATTATACCATTAGATATTAGTTCGGATTATTGGAACTTTTGTAAAATTTAATAAAAACGGTTGTTCTTTATATATTTTGATTGGCCCATAAGAATTTTACGATTAATAAAACTGGTTTCTAAAATGAAACTAATTGAAACAAAATTATCCACCCAAATATGAAATATACCTTTGTAACTTGATATATCTCTTCCACATAAACAGATGAGTAATACAGAGTTGTCAGAAAAGTTATATTAATTATTGATTTTAATTAATTTTCAAAATTTCGAAACGCAATCCAGCTAGTGATGATTTATAATTTAACAACACAAACAATAAGTCTTTTATTATTCGAATTTGTATAAATATATCTGCATATCATAATTTTACTTACAGAGTGTTGAGCATTCGTAGTGGTTGTAGAGCTTCAGTTGGAACTTGAAGCAGCCCGCATTTCTGCATGTGTAACTTCTTCAAAACCTTGCACCCGACGAAGGCATCTCGATTTAACGTCAGCAACCGATTTTCGGACAAATTTCTAAAATAACAAAATATTTTTCATTCATTTATAATAAGTTTGATAAACATTGTAATTAGATAAATTGTAATTTGCCGTTGCTCTACGTAAGCATATTTGTTGCGTTTGACAGTACAACTGTATGACAGTAATAGGTGAAGCGGAGCTTAAAGGCCTGCAAGTAAAAAGGTCTACCATAACAATTAACAACTAGTGGGGTTATAGCATCGTGCCTTAAGGCAAATTGCTGGAACTTCCCGTACCGTAACGAAATGTTCGAGGAATATTGAATGTTTTCGGATAGATTATTATAAATATTGTAACATTGTCTAATATTTATAAGTAACTCAGTTTTTAAGAGAACAGAGTGTTCTATTTTAATAACTCAAACCATTTTACTTGTATTGACAAGATGAAGAACTGATTAAGTTTTTGGGAAGGCAGGTTCAGCGGTTATGGACTCTCAATAAAAATAAGTTAAAAAATGTCATTTGACGGTCAAAAATGTTTATTCGAAATGTGTACATAAAATTATCAGATATTTTATAGAGATTTTAATAATGTGTACCCATTTAGTTTGATAACCTCTAAACCACAATACATGTGGTTGGTGTAAAAAAACAACAAAACCTTCTTTACAATGGGTAATTATACTGATAATTATATGATAAGCGTAGATAAGTTATAGTCGCAAAATATTCGAAATATATATCGCAACTAGCTGTAAGTGAAATTCTGTCTTAAGGCAATTAGGGCATCGTGCCTTAAGGCAAATTGCTGGAACTTCCCGTACCAAAAATTATTATTTTTTTAAAAACGATTAACATTTTTGAAAAAAATTTACTTCGAAAAATTACTTTTTTTGAAAAAAAAAAATTATTGAAAAAACAAATTTTTTTTTGAAAAAAAAATTTTTTTTTTGAAAACAAAATTTTTTGAGAAAAAAATGTTTTCTTCATTTTGACATATTTTGGAAATTCTGAACTTTTTTTTCAAAGCAATCGCACTGCTTGAACTGCATAGAGACAAAATGTCAAAGCTCGCAAGTGCCCGCGCCGCCGTCTAACGCATAAGCATTGGTACGGAACCCATAAAAATGTAAAAAAAATTTATACTTATTGTTAAAATCTCTATGAAATATCTGATAATTTGATGTGCATATGTCTAATGATCATTTTTAACCGCCGAATGGCATTTTTTTTACTTTTTTCATTAGATCTCCGAAACCGCTAGACCTGCCTTCATGAAAATTTGATCAATTTTACATCTTATCAATACAAGTAAAATGTTTTTTGAATTATTCAAATCAGACGCTCCGTTTCTTAAAAACGGACGTACCGTTTTTGGCACTTTTTGCCCCGTATCTTCGGAACGGCTAGACCTGCCTTCGCCAAAAACTAATCAGCACGTCTCCTTATCAATACAAATCGAATGTTTTTAAATTATTCAAATCGGTTGTTTCGTGACCCCAAAATCGTCGACAAAAATTTGTATCCGCACATACATACACACGCGTACATACATACATACATACACACACACACACATACAATCATTTTTTCTAAGGTATGCCAAAATGTTCAGAAACCTCTGAAACGTAAAGATATATAAAAATTTTCATTTTCGATTTTTTTGCGATTACTATAACTTGCCCTACGGGAAGTTAAAAAATCGAAAATGAAAATGTTGCATATATGTACGTTTGAGAAATTTTGGCATACCTTACAAAAAAATGGATGTGTGTGTATACATTTGGATACAATTTTTCGTCCACTTCCTACTGATTCGATTCCTACTGATGGGAAAACGTGCTGATTAGTTTTTGGCAAAGGCAGGTCCAGCCGTTTCGAAGATATGGGAAAAAATGGTAATTCAGTTTTTGAGATAACGGAGCGTCCGATTTGAATGATTCAGAAACTTTTTAATTTTTGAAGTTCACTTATAAGATTCAAACAAATTTCAAAATTTCAGATAATTTTTTTTCAAAATTTTCAAAAACATACAAAGTTTTATACTTAAAATATAAATTTTGAATTTACAATTTAATTTAAAAATGTATGTATTTCATATGCGTTATTGTAATCGTAAGAAATATATCCTCAGATGAATTCATTCGGCATCTCTTCTTAATGTAAACATTTTAAGTGTTTCGAGATCGTCACTGTATATAATATGCGATGAAATAAGTATATAATAATTATAGTTTTTTTTTTGAAAATATTTAAAAAAAATTGTTATTAATCATCATTTAATATTTATTGATTTTTTTTTTCGAAAATTTAATTCTGGTACGGGACGTTCCAGCAATTTGGCTTAAGGCACGATGTCATGCACCAAGAGTTTGTTTTATATATGTTATGCATTGTGTTGTTGTTGATTTGGTTTTCACAGTATAATTATTAAAAGTCAAATTAGACCTTTGTGTTTTAACATATTCAGCTTTTCTAGTTATAAATTACTTAATGGGCCTTTTACAACTGTTGATACAAATTCAATAACTTTTTAACATTGTTTCAGAAATATTAAATCCAAATAAGTATTTCCAAATATTGTATCCACATAAAAGTTGAAAACAAAATCATCAGCAGCAGTTAAATAACAAGCAACTTTACATAATATAAGCATTGCAATTATTTATTCATTTATTTCAGATTCAAAAAATGCAATTGAAAACAAAACAGTATGATAATGAATAATAGTAATTGGGGAAAGCATTACCATAAACTTTAGCTACATTAAAGTTTCCATTAACGGTATCTGCATAATTGCTATCAGAATATATTACACAAATTATGCAAATGGATGTCTTGGCCCAATACGAATGTCGTATAGCAAATATAAGATAATATAGCAACCGACATTATCTCCACTACTTATGCAAGAATAATATATTTTCGTGTTATATTTTTCTGCATCAAGCTGTAGAAGTATATCCTTATTTTGCATTAAGATTTTTTCGATGATAAAACGAAAACCATCCTGGTAGAAATACTACAATTCTTCTAGCTGTTCGTATTCTGCGAAAGCTCTTGGCAACAATTCCGTTATGCTGTTGTTAGACAAGTCCCTGAAAATATAAAAAAAATACTATTAGATTTTATTTTACATTATAATTATAAATATTGTTAATATTGACATGAAATCTTTCATAAAGAGGAAAATAAACGCAACATTTAATTCTAATAAAAATAACACAAAGTATCATGTATAAAACCAAGTAAATTCTATAAATGAATAGAAAAAATGTACAGAACCCTAAAAT
>NW_020536623.1:0-29141 GCF_003426905.1 Ctenocephalides felis
AATTTTTATTTTAATTATGTTGTGCTTAAAACTCGGACTGATGAATCATTGAATTTTCGATTATATGAAAATAAACCATCATTTATTTAAGCGTTAACAAATACACTTTTTAACTTAAACCATGAATGAATTATGCTTGGAAGCATTTTAACCAGGTACGGATGCTTCACCCAAGGGTGGAAAGTGTAAGAACACAGACATCTATTTCTATTTGGATACAAATGTGAAAACAAAAGAAAAATTAAAATCGAACCAAGAAATTAGGAAGATAATGCAGGAATGCAACGTGGACTAAAAATTGTGAAAATATGTACTCTCACACCATGACTTCGATCATGAGTTATCATTCTTTAAATAATTAAAATTATTTTAACTTACTTATGAACACCAATCACCAAAGAAAAATGTTTTTTGTCCAATAAACTAATATCTGTAAAAATAAATTCAAATTTGGAAGACCCATTAGCAGCCATTATATGCAGAGCATCTGTCGTTGCTCTTAGTTTTGATATAACTGTTTTGATACTCATGTTAATATGCAGTTATATCCTATAGCTGCAATTAAATAGAACGAATTAATTAATTAAACAAAACTAATTCTGAGCATTATATACACCAAAAGGCTCACTCAAATTAACACGAGGTGTAGCATGAGAATGCCACATTAATCTGATATTTGTTATTAACAAACGTCCCTTATCTCCGCTATTTCCTTTAGAATCTTCAACAGCATCCATTCGATCTACCAATTTTTCACCGGATCTTAATTTAAGAATGCTGTGGAAATGCCCAAAATATTATGTTACAAAAGTATAATATAATTCCAATTGTAGTAATTTAAATATCAATAAAAAGTAGACTATTATGAATAGTAATAAAAATGCTCTGTGCGTAATAGTCCAAAACGGTTATAATCATTTTTTTCATTGAGATTGTTGATTATTCGAAATTAATAAATTAAATGTCAGTTTTTATTTTAACGATTTTGAAAGTAATACATATTAATTGATTAATATTAAATAAAAATATACAATGTAGGCGGTAGAGTGAATATCTACCTTACTTACGAGTAGGGAATGTCAAAACGAATTTCTCTATCCTCCCAAACTAATGCAAATTCAGTCATTTTATACAAGTATAATTATTGTTAAATATTGAAGAATATTATTCAAGAATGTCAATCGACCCTCAAAAATACAAAATATTGTTACCTTGCCAACCGATAATCTAAACATTATTTGCGCATGCTCTTGCTTTGAAAAGTTTATGCATTTATGAACTTGTTCTGTTCGTTGTTCATGAATTATGTCGATGAGTTTTTGTTATAAACATCATAATTTTTCCTAAAATTTCATTCATTTTCTATATTTGCAACGTATGGTTTTATACCTGGAATAATTTTTGCATATATATTGTTAATTGATTTTGTTATTTATAATATTTTTGTTAACATATAGGCAAATCAAGTAATAATAACAATTGTATTGTATTATTATATATATTCGTAATTATTATATTCTCAATATAAAAAACAAATGTATAACAAAATTAAATAAATTATTGAAAATTAAACCAAACTTCATAATTTTATAAAATTAAAACTGTCAATTCAACATATATTCTAATAATGAGTAAGTGTTACAAAATTGTAAAAAAATACTTATTTCATGTGGATTTTTTATGTGGAAATATAAAAAATAATGTTATTTTACTCTGAAACGTTTTTCTATCATTATTTTTCATTCAATGTTTCATCAAAATTTTGCTAATTATAATTTTACTAGCGATTAAATATAAATATATTGAAATAAAGATATATTCATCCGCAATATATCCTGTTTGTAATATATATATCTAATATCCGTCAGAAACTTTTCCTTCTCCGTTTTGCTAGTGGCTCCTTATTAGCATTCACAGAGGACATTTGCTGAACATCAGACTCGTTTGTTGGTTTTCTTTTAGGCGCAGCACCACCTAAAAAATTTTATTTTATTTTATTATAAAAGTATATAATAAAAAATTAGTATCACTAACTTATATTTTTATTTTCCTGATTAGTAAGATTTTATTACGAATAATTGGATAACTGAACTTATTATTATAATTATTATCATTAATTATTTATTTAATAAATACTTAGTTGACTTTTTCATTGAAATACTGACACTTAACTGTAATTTGAAAACAGATTGATTAGCTCGTATTTTTAAATATTTGCAGACCTAACATTTTCTATGATATCTTCTTAATAAAAACGTTGATTTACTTAGTGTATTAACAGAATTTTTAAAGATAAGTTTCAAGCTAAAATTTTTATATATCTCACAAATACCATTTCACACTTTCGCAAAAAAAACAATTTGAAATTTGCAATCCAAAATACATTTTTTTGTAAGGAACGGACAAACGGGTATAACGTGAGATATATTACCCGGTATATCACGAAGAGAGTTATCAACACATGAGTCCGTATTTTTTGCTGTTTCTGAAAGTTCGCCATCTCGAAAATATTGTTTCAAAAAAGGAGCGAGGGCCCTCTTTTTGACTGTTCTTTTGACCCTGTAATTGTAGTTTAACAAACAATATATTAATAAATAATTACATATAATAAATTTAATACAAAGAATTTGTATTATTATTTGTATTACGTCATTGATTGTTGTTTTGGTGAAACTGGTCTAAGAATTCCGAATTTATCAATTCGAGCGAATAATTCACTATGAAAATTTTCAGGAATCCCAAGCTCTCGTACCATCCCATCTAAAGAGAATTGAACACAATCTTTGCAGAAAGCCAATATTCTTCGCAAAAAGGCTAAACACTAAAAACAATACATATTATAAATACTTATAGAAGAAATTATACAATTATTATTCTATTATTTTACTTTTTTATTAATTTTTACATACGTCTCAATTTTCTTTTATTATATACGTTTTTATATACAAAATCCAGTATATCATTGTTTAATATAAATACTCACGATTCTATCATGTTTGCTGGTAAGTGCCATAATCATTTCATCGTTACAAATACGCGAATGATTATCATTGCAAATGCAACAGATGTGGATATAGTCTGCCGGAAGACGCGATAGGAATCCATAGCAAGCTCCGTGGCTCCAAAAATTGCACCCACAACATAATATCTAAAGTTTGAAGTAATAAAATAAATTCTTATGCCAAAAATCATAAAAAGAGTTTATTTATAATTATTGATAGTTTTAGGTTGTTTATAAAATAATGGATGAAAAGTTTTTTATCTGTCCGAAAAGAGGTTTATATTATTTATAATACCTTATAAGCAATGCTTAAAAGACGACTACGAGTGAAAAGATTCACCAGCATTATCTCAAAAACAAGAAAAGTATGGAATTTTTTGATGAAACTATGTTAAAGTAGAAAACATAAGTTGTGTAATCTGCCATCAATTGGTAATTATTTCTAAAGATGTAAATAATAAAAAAAATAGTAAATACAATAGTAAATTAAGTTAAAATAAGCAATTTTACAAGAGATAAAATTAAATTATTAGTAACTATGCTTATAAATATTTTGGGCAAAATACCAGATCAGGGTTATATACAATATGTTCTATGTAAAAAATACGCCCTTAAAATTTATATTTGTTATTGGTTGAATAATGGAGAATTGAACTTTGCAATATACCTCTAGCATTGAAAATAAGACATTGGAAACATTTTTTTTATAATTAGGAAATAGTTAACTGGAAATTTTACTAATCGTGATTTAATAGTTGAGGGTTGTGATAGAGTTCTTTTGGTTTAGAAGACAGTACAATTACATGTATAAAATCATTAATCTATTTAAAAAATAATTCAACAAAATAAAAATTAAAAATGATCAGTTTAAAATAATATGAAATAGCTTTTAATAAAAGACAATTTGTTGCTATAAATAATAATAATACCTTTTTTTGTTCTTAAAAAATTAAAAACTACTTGTTTTTCACTAAAGTTTCTCAAAATATTCTAGATATAAGTGAAAAATGCAAAAATTAAGCAAATTGAATTAAGTTATTTAAACTCACCATAACAGCGTGTTCATCATTGTTCTCGCAAACGCATAATATTTTCACATCTTCATATATGTTATCGCTATCTATAGTTATAAAGAAAGTTAATAATTATTTAAACCATCATAACATAAGCCATTATTATAACAATTTGTCCAATATTTCAACGAATCTAATATTTTTGAACAAATTTTTAATTTCAATTATAGAGAAGCATAGATAATAATTAACCACCTTCAAATCATATTATGAACTTCGTACCTTTGTCATTATCCATGACGACATCTGAAGGAGTAGCTTTATTTTTACTATCATAGGTATAATTGGTGTCCATAGGAGACCCCTGCACGTCCCGCTCCACAATATTAATTGTTTTATTATGGAAGTGTGTTAGATTAGTAGCTTTGCTGACTGCTGATGGAATCATTGAGCAAGAATTTGCATAGATTGGTCGGAGTTGGCGATTTGTAACCGGAGAAAACATCTACAAATATATATAATATGCATAAATATCAAAATTGGCTTTTTTCCTGTCTAGCATTTCTAAACTATATATCAATTATTTTAAACTATATCAATAAACATGGGAAAGGAAATGAAATTAAAAATTCCAATTTCTTATTAAAATTCTGCCATATATGTAAAATTTCTATTTGGCACATCATTTTTGATAGATAATGGCAATACGAATAATTGACAGTATCTCATTGCCTTTAATTAACTTCCCGTAGGGCAAATTATAGTAATCGCAAAAAAATCGAAAATGAAAATTTTTGCATTTCTCGACGTTTCAAAGGTTTCTGAATATTTTGGCATACCTTAGAAAAAATGGATGTATGTGTGTGTGTGTGTGTGTGTGTGTGCGTGTGTGTATGTATGTGCGGATACAAATTTTCGTCGACGATTTCGGGAACACCGATCAACCGATTTGAATAATTCAAAAAGCATTCGATTCGTATTGATAAGGAGACGTGCTGATTAGTTTCTGGCGAAGTCAGGTCTAGCCGTTCCAAAGATACGGGGCAAAAAGTGCCGAAAACGGTACCTCCGTTTTTAAGAGAACGGAGCGTCTGATTTGAATAATTCAAAAAACATTTTACTTGTATTGACAAGATGTAGAATTGATCAAATTTTCATGAAGGCAGGTCTAGCGGTTTTGGAGATCTAATGAAAAAAGTAAAAAAAAATGCCATTCGGCGGTTAAAAATGATCATTAGACATATGCACATCAAATTATCAGATATTTTATAGAGATTTTAACAATAAGTATACATTTTTTTTACATTTCTATGGGTTCCGTACCAATGCTTATGCGTTAGACGGCGGCGCGGCACTTGCGAGCTTTGACATTTCGTCTCTATGCAGTTCAAGCAGTGCGATTGCTTTGAAAAAAAGTTCATAATTTCCAAAATATGTCAAAATGAAGAAAACATTTTTTTCCAAAAAATTTTTTTGTTTTCAAAAAAAAATTTTTTTTCTCAAAAAAAATTTTTTTTTTTTCAAATAAAAAATTTTTTTTTCAAAAAAAAAGTTATTTTTTGTCAAATTTATAGTTTCTCAAAAATCTATTTTTTTTAAAGTAAATTTTTTTCAAAGATGTTAATCGTTTTTAAAAAAATAATAATTTTTGGTACGGGAAGTTCCAGCAATTTGCCTTAAGGCACGATGCCCTAATTGCCTTAAGACAGAACTCCACTTACAGCTAGTTTGAAATCATCTCGCCAAGAAGTTATATAACTACGTTTTTGAGCAGAAAATGTAAAATAGTGCTTTACATTAATTCATAGAGAATATTATCACTTGAATGAATTGATTTATTTAATGATGATGAAATATTTGTTTTTCATTGCAAACATATTATTATTATTATACACTAAATATTATTACTCACTAAATATTAATTATTTTTAGTTATATTTTATTATATTAATTACATATATAGTATACATATATGTACCTATTTATCTAAAAATAAGAAACTTAAAATCACGAAATATATTGTAATACCAAAACTTAATGTTCGAGAAATGTCATTTTTTAATTTCATTAAAAAGTTGCAAATTTATGTGGTTACAACATTAAAGCAAATATATGCTTACCACAGCATCAAGAGAAGTATCATGATAAATACCCATATCTTCAGTCATTGTATTTAACTGCATCATAACTTCTGGACTGTTAGATCCACCAATGACTATCATATTCTGATATATATTTATTATTGCATCAAATTTTTATAAAATATATTGACTATAATTGTAAATTTTGACTTATATTTAAAAACACTCACAGCGGCCTCCGACGTGTTGCATATATTTTCCGTTTGGGAGTTTTCCACAACTTCACAATTTTCATTTGTTTGTTTACCAGCATCCGAGGTATGAATATCTACATCTACAAACTAAAAAAAATATTTATTGAAAATATTAAAACACTACAACAGTAATATAATTCAGAAATTGAAGAACTTTTGCAATAAAAGCTATAATATTTTTAAAATTAATTACCTTAGCAATCGCTCCCATACTAATAGAGTGGTATGGCGTGAAGCATTTACCAACTTCTATATTATAAAGATCTGGTGGATACTCAAATGCTTGATATGAACAAGCCTTAAAACCAGGCGGTTGATACTCAGCAGGAGTTCCTACATAATGAATGGATTTTAAAAGTACGAGAGTATAAATCAAAATAAATACCAAAAAATAAATGAATAACAATTTTACCATCATAGTATGTTAACATCATGGCTAATGAGCAACCCTTCGGTAATTCTGGCATATTTTTTACAATTTCTAAGCAATTGTATAAACAATCAAAGATACTGCTTTCAAGTGTTTTTGGAGATATCTTGGATGAGTCGATCTTTATGAGCCTTAAATAAAATCATAAATTTTACAACTATTTTTTTATTATTACATATATTCACATATAATATATTCATGTTTGTAAATAGTGAAGTTACTTGACTACACCAAGCATAACAGAAATTAACTTTACAATTTCAATAAATCACAACTAAACTGTAAATTATTCTCAATCTGGGGTAGCTTTTATATAGATTACTTTATGTGATTATAAAAAAAAAATTGAATTACCAAGAATACTGATCAATATATTCACACAATTGGCGATAATGAAAAACAGTACCAATATAATTATGTGTTACTATGTTAGCGCTATGATAAGTCAAATTTTGTTTATTAAATTTGATCACTTTACTATAGACTCTAATAACATATAATAAATAAGTAGTTAACTAACTTAATAATAACCTAAAATAATATGTTGGGCGATGACATGAATATTGAATCATTTTTTATATTCTAGATGTATTTTATAAAAAAATATTATTATTTCTTACAAATACTAAAATGATTCACAAAATTAACTAATAATTTGAGCAATATATTTAACATTTGTCTTGGGTACCAATTTTTTAAATCGCAAAAAGTAAGTGACTTTATTTTTAAATATTTGCTAGAAGTAATAAATATTAAATACATGTAGTGTGTGTACTAAAAGGTTTATGTTATATTAAAAAATTAATAGAATGCAGATCAGTAAATTCTTTTATTTTTAAAGTAACTCAACTTAAATTCACTTAAAAAGTAATTATATTCTATTATAAATTGGTTGCAAAAAAATTTAAAAGCGCCCATTACAATACCTACACGAAATTGAATAAAAAAATTATTTTGTCTTTGTCTATATATATAATATATCTAATAACTATATCTAAAAAAGTAATATCTAAAAAACATTTTTAAAATTTTTGATTTTTTTTCCATGCTAATTCCATATCAAACTTTGATTCAATTTCGCAATATCTAAAAGATAAAATTAAAAGCTAAAATTTTTAGAGATTTTTTTTTATCAATTTGAGCCCCTGGAAGGAAGGAAATTTGAAAATGTTCATAATAAGGACCACCCTAATGTATATTTATATTTTCATTTGGTGTTAACATATGTATTAACAAAGTCTCATAACTCAAAAGGCAAAAGCTCAGAAATCAAAGGGCATAAATCAATAAAAAAACAAATTTTTCTTAAAAACTTATTTTACAATCAGGACAAGATATAACATATATGTGTACTAAGTTATAGATAACACATATATTGCACATTTACTATTTGTGATATTTTTATTGTTAGTATTCTGTAAGATATTATATAAGTTACAATCAATTATACTTGTTTATCTATGGTTACAATATTAATGTCTATATTTCTTATTGTTCTTATATCCTAATACCATGGATTGATGAATTTTCTGTTTTTAACTCTTATATTAACACATTTTTCTACTGAATGCAGGCTAGGATTATCGCCAAAACGTATGGATTGTAAAATTTTTATTTTTTTTAAATTATGGTTTTTTATTGATGGTATGCGCGATTATTATGATTTTAATACTCGAAATAATATATTGACAAAAAAAAATTAATACCCACATATATGTATATATAATAAATTTTAATTCTTACCGGCTATTGGCGAACGTTGTATTACTTTCAAAATTGCAAGCGTCACTATATTTTATTCTAAACGTATAACTTTCCAACGCTTTTCCAATGTCTTCTTGTCCGGGCGGTTGTACAGCCACAATGATATCTCGCAACTACAATAGATTATAAAAACCAAATTATATTTTGCGACATATACACATTATACATATACAATATATAATTACATATCCTTTTTTCATTGCATCAAAGCATCCTTTAACCGACTTAAGAAATCTCGTTATTTTGGGGTCTGATTTGACATTTTGCAACATATGCATCGACAAGATTCCAATTTTACGAGGGCGAAAATATTCCTTTGAATAAATCTTTCGCAGATAACATATAGCACTAATTGAAACTGCAAATAACTGTCTAGTTAAGGTCATAGAATTAGTTTCCGATTTGAAAGCTAGTTCAGGCTTCACGAGTATATTTGTGGTATTCTGTGAAAAAAACGAAAAGTATTTGAAACATTTGTAGAATTAGCTTTATGAATGCACAATAAAATAAAAACTTTACTAGACAATCTACTTCCGTTTGGGATCCTTTTAATAACGTTTTAGTACTCATTTTTAAAGTTTGTTAATAACTTTGAAACACACTTCGAAACAACTGTACGCAAAATGGCGATTACGTTGTACATCTCTCGTCGCACCACAAAATCTAAGCAGTGCAACCAACGAACTAAATGAATAATATAAAATTGACATGTATGTTCTTTTACTAACTTCTCGAATGATAAAAATTCAAACGCGGTTTTAGTTTTTTTATTGACAAGTCGCGATTCGCTCAGAGCGTGACTGCAGCGCCCATGCAGCGCCGGAATAAATATGAACTAATTAAGGCTATTAGTGTGTGGTTTTTATGGGTTTTATATGTTTGTTAAAGAAAAAAGATATTAAATAATTGTTATAAATAATAATAAACATTATACAATAATAATGTGAACGCTCAATGTTTATTGAAATTATTAAATTTACTTCAACGCACTTAAAACATAGTTAAGTGTGTTGATTAATTTAATAAAGAAATGCAGTAAACATTTTTAAGGTTAAGTGCCTTAAAGCTTATGTCATGAGCTCGGAATAGTTCTTGATAAAAACAATATAATAATGATAAAAATATTTTAACAATAGAATAAGTAAATAATAAATTAATTTACTCACTTTTTTATTATTTTTGGTCAAACTAAAGACTTAGACATTATTATAAAGACATGATTTAGGCATTATTATAAAGACAAGACCCATCAAATAAAATTGCAGGAAAAAAAGCGACTTTAACTTTTCGAGTCTTGTAAATTGAAGGAAATATTGTTGACAAGTAGGTTGGGCTCAATACCTCGTCCGATTCACTGCAAATGCGATCATAGGGCTTGGGAACCCACGGTGATCCATCAACACTACAAATATATATTTTGCATTATTTCAGCATTGTATTAATTAAACTGATTGTAAAATAAACATTTTACGCTATGTGATAACTTTTATTTTTCTTTTAATCATAAAATTACATTTATTATATAATAACATGTAATTAATAGATAGATAATAGTTATACATAATCAATATACAATATATAAATATATATTTATCATTATTACAGCCTTGTATTAATTACATTGTTTGCAAAACAATTTTTTCTAGTAAGCATTAAATTTTGATAAAATAACAATTTATTGACTTATAATTTTTTTTTTGCTAAACATAACAATTTTACAAATATTCATAGTACTCCGAATTGAATTTTTATAACAATAAGGTTATGATACTTACTTTATTCTTCTAACCGCGATCCACTTTTCCCGTTGATTTTCTTTCCACTTATCTGTAGGAAATGTATAGAATTTGCAGTCACTTTTTCTGCTCTTATTTCTACAACCCACTACACAACAGCTTTGGTGGCTCATTTTTAATTATCTTATTTAAATTTGAAATAAACAAATATTGTATGTGTTTTTCTTTAAAATTTCTGTCATAATGACCTACTTTAATGCTCAAAGTAGCCACAACGAACGCTTCGGTCGATTTGACTTCCCCTTCCATGCCTTCGCACATAGCCAATTAGGTAACTACACAATTAATTTTTGTCGTTTTTAATAAGAAAGTTCGATTGATTTTGTAAATTATAATTTTTTAATTGATTCGATCTTTTTCCTTGTCATTGGATTGTATTAATTAACTTATTGTAAAAAATATAAATTGTTCGTTCTAATTCATTTACTAATTTAACAGATTTGAACTATGTATCTCCATAAAAAATAATTATCTGCAACTGTTATTTTGTAAAAAATGATGCGTGTGATTACATTTATTTCTTTTCATTATGTTATCAGAAAGTAATATACTATAGGTAATTATCAAAATTTAAATATTTGTGCTAATTGTAAAGAAGTTAAAATATAAACCAAACGTTAATTTAGTAGACATATAAAATAACTAGTGGTATAATCGAAGATACTACTTTCAAGTGTTTTTGAAAATATTATGAACTAGCTGTAAGTGGAATTCTGTCTTAAGGCAATTAAGGCATTGTGCCTTAAGGTAAATTGCTGGAACTTCTCGTACCAAAAATTATTTTTTATAAATATATACGTTCATATAGTAGCACATAAAATTAAACTATTTAAACGAGCGAAACATGTGTCGCTCGCAAACCAGTTTCGAGGAAATGTTATGCTTTTTATATGGTGGTCTGCCTTGCAAAACTCTATCAAATCGATATACAATATTATTTAAATTTAACATTTAAATAAATTTTACTGGTTAATATATTTCAGGTTTTGTTTTCTATACAACTTTTCATTATCTTTTATATAAGATTGTGTAATTTAAGATTTTGGGTACATGATTTGTCGCCTCCTCAAAAATTGCATTTCGCTTAAAATCTATAATTGTTACTTTCATAAAACACGAACATTATGGATTAAAAAATTGCATATAATGAAGTTTTGAAACGAAAATCGCGCTCCTGATAAAAACATTTGCAAGTTTTTGTTATTTAATTATAGTTCTATATTGCTGTAATTTTTGCTGTGATATATTTATAATTGAAGTATTTATTTCAGGAGTGTACTAATTAATTATTGTTATTCTGCAAGATATGATGTTCCACAATTTATTATTGTTCCAATTAATTCTTTTTCGAAGTATAACTCATATTTATTTTTACACTAACATGCTTTGTTACAAAGAAACACTCTCTTGATATGTTTTTGTTTGCGTTTTGTGCATTAATTACTTGTGTGTTTTGTGAAGAAGAGTCAAATTGGAACTCGAAGCGTATGGATCTAAAAATGTATTTTAAGAAACATATCTTAGTTTTCTTCCTTTTCATTATCTGGACAGACGACTGTTAAAAAGTTTGTGTTATCTATAAAAGAATTTCTTGGAGGGCGTAACATCAAGCATAGAGCGGTGTAAGGTATTCGATACAAATTGGGAACATTTAAAACATATTGGTAATTTTCGTAGAGGAAGGGAGTATCAGTTCGCTTATTAATACTAAGTTTGTCTAAGAAAATAAAAGTCGATTCCGCATATCGTCTTTGTGAGACTTTCGACTCATGATAAAGAACCTTTGCGTCATAAAAATTGAACGTATGGTTGTTTAGTTTTAAATGTTCTGTGATCATCGTTTATCGTGTTGTTTTGAACGTTTAATAATGTTCTGTTGTTTCGCCAATATACCCCCTAAACAATTTTACATTGCCGTTAGATTGCAGTTATATAACATCTGTTACCTGTTACATTGCGGCAACCTTATCAAATGCATTGCCTGAAGGTAACTATTTCCGCATCATGTGCGTTACATTGTGAAGTTGCGGTAACTTACGGTAACATACATATGCAATATAGATATGCGTTACATTGTGAAGTTGCGGTAACTTACGGTAATGTACCTATGCGATATGAATCAGCACTTTTTGCAATGCTTTTAATTTATGCGAAAATAAGTGATTTTCTATAAAAAAAAAGATTTACTCATATTTCATTGTATTTATTATTTAAAATTAATATTTTACAATAAACAAAGTAGCAACAAATATTTTATACTAAATAGAACAGTAACAAATATTTCATAGTAAACAAAATAGCAACAAATATTTTATAACAAATAGCAACAAATATTTTGTACTAAACAAAACAGTAACAAATATTTTATAACAAATAAATAGCAACAAATATTTTGAACTGAACAAAACAGTAATAAGTATTTTATAACAAACAAATAGCAACAAATATTTGTTGCTATTGTTTGTTATAAAATATTTTGTACTAAACAAAACAGTTTTTATAACAAACAAATAGCAACAAATATTTTGAACTAAACAAAACAGTAATAAGTATTTTATAACAAACAAATAGCAACAAATATTTGTTATAAAATATTTTGTACTAAACAAAACAGTAACAAATATTTTATAACAAACAAATAGCAACAAATATTTTGAACTAAACAAAACAATAATAAGTATTTTATAACAAACAAATAGCAACAAATATTTTACACTAAACAGAACAGTAATAAGTATTTTATACTAAACAAAATAGCAGCAAATATTTTATACTAAACAGAATAGTAACAAATATTTTATAAAAAGAATAACATTATAATAAAGAAAATAGCAACAAATATTTTATACTATATAGAACAGTAACAAAATTTATAAAGCAATAACAAACCTCATAGGACAGTAATAAAAAAAAAACAATATAATAAACAATACAGCAACAAATATTTTAGACGATACATAAAATTTATATTAATTACATTTATTTTTCGTTATATACACAATGAAAAACAAAATAGTAACCTATTAAACAAAAAAAATAACATAATAAACTAGAATATTTTAAATGTTAAAAATAACAGTATTAAATATGTTATAATAAACAGTAACAAATATTTTTCGAAAACAATAACAAAAATATAAAATTTATATTCATTACAATTATTAATTTCATATTTTCAAATAAAACACAAATTAAATATAAAACTATTTTTAAATGATATTAATTAATAAAAGATGGAAATAAAAATATCTAGTTTTGGTCCAACTATTAAAGCTAACCAAGCTATCTCGACACACCAATGTACAGAAACTTTATTACATAATTCCAAATTAGGATGAGAATTTTCAAATACAATTATATTTTTTTGCAGACAAACAATACAACTATTAGAATTATAGTTGAGCATTATTAAGCTTTGATAATTTTTTTATCGAGATACTTCCAACATCTTCATTCTCAATATTCACAATTTGTCTTAATTCCATTGTAGTCCATTCAGTATGTACTATTCCACCTTAAAAACAAATGAGAAAGATTAAAACAGAATTTATAATAGTAATTAGTTAACAAGAACTATGATATATACCTTTCATTTATTCCTTGTTTTGCTGTTAAAAGCCTCTCGATATTCTTTCATATTAATCACATATGTTATTCGAGGCAATTTAGGATTCAAACCGAGACTTAGAATCCAATCCTAAAAATAAATTATTACAATAATAAAATATAAACTCAAAAGCCATCAGAAATTTAAACAGTTATTTACCTTTAGTATCTTGTAGCATTGCTGAAAACTAAAGTTTCATATCCAAATAATAAGCTCTAGTTTTTTGAGACATCTCCAAACGCGGGCCTTATAAAAATAATTAGGCTTTTAGCACAGTAACCAACAAATAAATTATACTTACCCTTCATAATATTATATATCAAACAGCACTTCTTAGAATTCATTTTGAGGTTATACTCTGTTATACTTATACTCTTTCGATTTCGACGTAGCTGAACAAATAACACATAAGCAGATATGTAAAGTTTACGCCATATATACTAAATATTTTTGCATTTTTAGTTATACACGTAGAACTCAATATTACAAAATATTTAAAATAAAACAAGACAACACAACAAAACAACCCCGCATATGACACAGTATAAAATGGCGTTCAGGCGACAGGCTGCAATGCAATGCACTCTGGGAAACCTGACGCCTGAGTCTGAGTCCCTCTGCCGAAAAAGAAAGACAACCGTTAAACGTTTAAAACGTTTAATCGAATTCAAAAATTTTAATATACTTTTTGAAATTTTTGTAAAAACTTCTAAGTTTTTAAATTTTTTGAAAAATTAGTTTGTTTTAAGTAATTGAAGAAGTTAAAATTCTGTTTTTGGAAAAGAAATGCAATTTATTTCATTTAAAATTTTAAAATTTTTACTGTAACTTCCCGTAGTAAGTTATAGTAGTCGCAAAAAAATCGAGAATGAAAATTTTATCGACAATTTCGGGAACAACATTCGATTCGCATTGATAAAGAGGCGTGCTGATTAGCGTTTGGCAGAGGAAGGTCTAGCCGTTCCGAAGATACGGGGCAAAAAGTTCCAAAATCGGTAACCCAGTTTTTAAGAGAACGGAGCGTCCGAATTTAATAATTCAAAAACCATTATTAAATTTTTGGGAAGGCAGCTCTAGCGGTTACAGAGATCTAGTAAAAAAAATAAAAAAAAAATCCTTTAGGCGGTCGTGCATGATTATTATCAGATATTTTATTTATTTATTTATTTATTATACGCCAATCGGCTATGGAGATTTTAATAATATGTATCAATTTTGTTTACGTTTGCGTAACGTTTCTCTGGGTTCCGTAAAATCGTTTGTTTGTTTAACAGCGACGCGGCGCTTACGCGCTTCGATATTTCATCTCATCAAAAACATTTTTCTTCAAAAGTTTTGATGAATATTTATATAAAATATATATATATATATATATATATATATATATTGTAACGACAATCGGTATTGTCGTCAAAAGGGTTGCATAACCACCAGTGCAATGACGCTCCCCCACCACGCCCAATAGGGATGCCAATATAAGGTCCAGTCTAGGGTTGAAAAAAGGGCATTAAGAATTGTAACATCCTCTGTGGATGGTCGGTCGTGTCCAGGGCGTCAGCCCTTGGACCCGCTTTGTGTATAGTGGTGTGTGTGTTGTGCCAGGAGAGGAGAACCCGTTCCAGTAAAGGTCAGATGCATTATTGGTTTTATAAACTATTCCCTCCGTTATCCGTCGTTATCGTTACTCCGTTGATACCGTTTTACGTTAGTAATTAATAAAGATTTATGAATACGTTAGGTTTTAGGCAAAGGGCATGACAGTACGTAGGTATTGTCATGCCGTGACACCTGTAATAATTAGTAATAATTAAATAAGCTGAAAGTACATTCTGTTTCATTCGCGTAGTTAGTTGGCTTTTCCACAGGTAATTACAGGGTGGTTGTAGAAGTCGGGTTTAGGAGTTGGTGTAACCCTTTCGTTGGGGATGCAACGCTAGATGTAATAATGGAAGTCGTTGCATATACCCTGAGAAAGGGGGTATCAACCTTAATCCGTCACAATGGTGAAAACGCATTCGATCCCCCATAAACCCCCCTCACAAATTTTTAATAATTTTAATAATTAATTATTTTTATTAAAAGCTAAGCGAGTCGCTCCCACTAGTTACGTGTATAAGTTACGCTAATATTTATGATAGATGTTTGGTTTGTTATAGTACGTGTTTCGGTAAATTTAGTAAATCTAAAAATTAATTATTGCGTAAATATTGTGGAAATTATAATTGTATTCTTTATGTGTATTACTATTTGTGTTTATCTGTGTATTTTTATTGTGTTCTTTTCGCGGTGACGTGGTAGTTTTATTGTTAGTAGAATTTTACTACGTTGAAAATATAAGTGATTTTTATTTGTTTAATGTTTTGAGTATGGAATATGTAATAATCTAGTTTAATTTTATTAAACCAAATCTATCGTGTTGGTTAGGATTTGCGTCGATGTTAAAATTTGTTACCTAATATTTGTTAAGATTAATCCTAAAAAGTAAATAAAATTTTCGAATTTAAAGTTATTTAACTTATTTAAAATTATTAAACTCATATTTATTTAACCTATTATGTTTATAACATTACAAAAAATGTTCTAAGTATTATTTTTATTTTTAAAATCAGATTTCATTTGATTGTTGTGTGTGCTCATTCTATTTTTTTTTTCTTTTCTTTCTTTTTTTCTGGATATAATATTACAAAAAATGCAATTAATTTTATTTTAAAAGGGGATTTATTTACTTGTTGTGTTTTGTTCCATTTTGTTTCCCCTGGGTATAGAAGAAACTCGGTCAAAAAAAAAACATTCATATCAATTTCAATTTCCGTAAAGTCATATATAAATCGTCAAACAGTTTTTGAGTCGTTTCAAGTATTTTGTTTTGATAGTCCAGTTCGAAAGATTTGAAACACATTGCCCTGCAAAATATATTGCATTTTCTTCGAAAACTCAAGTTTCGTAAAACACTTGACCTAATGCCACACACAAATCTTTTTTTTTCTGTCTTCGAAATCAGTTAATAGGCAAATATTATGTTTCAGTAATCCCTAGTATTTTTTTTTCATTGACATGTTTATATACAGATCTTAAATATATTGTGTTTTTTTGACAATCCCAACGTCTCTGTTAGGTCTCTCAGCACTCGACAATTTTTGACCCTATCGACGGGGTGCCGTAGTGCCGTACGCAAACGCGACAGAACCGTTAAGTTTTTTTTTGCACAGTTTGCGGCGCCAGTCGCATACTTGAAATAATCCGTATTCAAAAAAAAACTTTCACTTTTTGTATTTTTTTTTTTCTTATACTAAATAATATAATTATAATTAAGAAGTACAGATAACCGCAAATAGTATTGAGTTGTGTTTATTTTTTTTATTTTTCTTATTGATTGTCGTGTTGTTTGTCTTTCGTTAATCTCGTTCGCGAAGTTTGATGAGCCCTGTAATTACATAATCTTTTCGAGATGATTTGCGAATGAGACAGAATTACTTAGATTAGAACATGATAGGTATAGGGTAGTCAGAAAAATACATAATTTATTATGCCAGTAAAATTGATACTTTTTATTATTTTTCTAGTTTGTATTTTCTCAATGAGTTAGGAAGATTTTCATATTTTCAGTTAGGATTTTATTAGGTATAGAACAATTATAATACATAAGTTATTATGCCAGTAAGATTGATTTTTTTTTTCTTGTTTGTACTTTCTTAATAAGTTAATAGTAATATTTTAGTTAGGATTTTGATAGGTTTAGGATAATTAGGATTAGTTTTGTTTTATACAATGTAAATATGGGTTTTATAATGCAACATTGGCATAAGTTTTGTTTTTTTTTATCATTGAAAGTGAAATTAATTGAGTTTTGTATCGTCGAGATTTAACTAAAGAGTTAGCAAATATTCTTAAAAAAGGAGTATGTTTGTTTATGTGTTTTTATTGTTGTTCACGGAGGGAATAGTAGTTAGCATGTCTATGATTTGAAAATGAAGTGAATTTTAGAGGAAACGCGCGGTAACAAGGGGCGCAAAGGTCGCGTATGTGGAAAAAAATTGCGTAGAGAACGCAAAGAGTTTAAAAAATAATGTAATAGCGGGCGGAAAGTGCCGAACCAAGATGTTAATGTTATTTTCGAGTTTATTGTAACTTTTTTTTTCTCTCTTAATCGTTACATCATAGACATGCTAATTGTATCTGACCAGCTGGAGGGTTGTGTAACACATTTGTATTATGTAATTGGTTTGTAGTATTAGTATGTTTTTTATTCGTGTATTATTCGTTTTTTTAATATTTTAACGTCGTGTATTTTTGTGTTTTTTCAGTAGGGTGATGCAATAATGAATTTAGTTTTATCGATTTTAATATTGTGCTTTTCTAATTTTTTTTCTTTCGTTTTTTTCTTACGCGTATTAATGGCGTTCTCATTCCCGCCGGAACGTCATTGCTTAGTGCTCAATTCGCGGCTTCATCTAATTGATCTTATTTATTAATTAATAATAGGATACGACTTTTCACCATAATTCATAATGGCAGCTAAGGCGATCAGTTCGACCGACGATTATGTGGCTTGGAAACCAAAGGCCTAGAAAACCTTGGTTAAATAGAGCGGGTGGGCAGGTGACATTTCCCTTCGAAAAGTCGTATTTCTACGAACACAGAGACAATTGCAAAGGTAGAACCCGGATTTGCAATATACGTATTTGTAGTTCGGCAATTAGATGAACGTTCATGTATTGTTCGGAATGATACGTGAACGGCTAAAGGCATTTTTTTCGCTCTAGTTTTTTTTTCGCTTTTTAAGAACTATATTCTTTCGTTGATCATACTAATTTCTTTTTTTATACTAAGTTTTATGTTGCATTTTACTATTTTTAATATTTTACTATTTCTTAATAAATTAATTTTATATCATACGCGTAACTTCGTTACTTTTACTTTTTTTATCCTACTTTTCATTATTGCATTATCCGCTTTGTTCGCCATTTTTAATATACTAGAATTTTGTTTTTTTTTATATTTATATATCTGTCGTTGTTTTTTTTGCCGTGCGTCGCGAAAGGTTTGGTTTGGTTTACGGATAGAGTTTATGGCCTATGTTACAAGGCGTTGAACAAGGTAATGAGAGTATTGAGGGCAATTGTTAGTTGAAATGTTGAATATGTTAAGGTGCCCAAATCGCTTATGTATTATTGTCGTCGTATGTTTTTTTGCTCACTGATAATGTTACCGTAAATCAAACCAAACAAACGTTTGTGGTGTATTACCGCGTTTATACCGTCGGCGTTTTGTTTAATTTTCGTGACGCCCTTTTATATGGACATATTACAGTAAACGTCGCGTCCGTAAAAGTAAACTAGTTATTTAAATAATTGTATTTTGTAAATTGAGGAGTATTTTTGTTTCTTGTTTATTGTCATATTAGTTTCGTTTTTTTTTCTTGTCAAAGTTTTTCCGCGCGTTACACAGTAAAAGATTGTCCATATCATCGGGTTCATGATTTCTGGCGAACTGATTTATAATTCGGGTTACGGTTATTCCATTAATTCTAATACTACAACCAAGAAAATAGGTGACAGCACACGCACATAGGATAAGATTGCGTTTCAAGGAAACGTGTTACGAAAAAATTGTACGAAAAACGATTGTACTTCGAATATTTTTTTTATTAAGTTTTGTCTTTTGTTAGTCTGTGTTATATAACTACTTTTTTTCTGAGTCTAGTCTTGTTTTTCTTTTTTTTCTGAATTTGCTGAGTACAGTTTTTCCCAACACGGTTTCTTTGAGAACGAAATAGGTTAAGATAGTCTTAAGCAAACGGACTTATTTTTGTATTGTAATTTTTGTGTTACTGAAGGATTTTGTTTTCGTTTTTTTTGTATTAAGGATGTTAATGTATTTTTTTTATCAGACCCGTGTATATGTAAGTTTATGTTTACTAGCTGCTACGTGTTTTGAGTTTGTAAACAAAGGGGGAATAGCTTACCAGGATTCTAGGAATATCTGACCGGAACCACAACGCCTAAAGGATGGCCAGCACGCAACCACAACTACAATCATCGTCTAGCAGCCAAGGCTCACACTTGAGCAAAGCCAACCAAGTTAAACTAGCCAACCCAAAGACGAGGACCAAAGGGCAAAACAGGACCCTACGAAAAACACCGGAACAACCCGGAAAAAACCAGGAGAGGGCAATAATTTCAACTTTGAATTTAAGAGCCGAGGCCGACTCTACTGTGACAGGAGGGCGTGTAACGACAATCGGTATTGTCGTCAAAAGGGTTGCATAACCACCAGTGCAATGACGCTCCCCCACCACGCCCAATAGGGATGCCAATATAAGGTCCAGTCTAGGGTTGAAAAAAGGGCATTAAGAATTGTAACATCCTCTGTGGATGGTCGGTCGTGTCCAGGGCGTCAGCCCTTGGACCCGCTTTGTGTATAGTGGTGTGTGTGTTGTGCCAGGAGAGGAGAACCCGTTCCAGTAAAGGTCAGATGCATTATTGGTTTTATAAACTATTCCCTCCGTTATCCGTCGTTATCGTTACTCCGTTGATACCGTTTTACGTTAGTAATTAATAAAGATTTATGAATACGTTAGGTTTTAGGCAAAGGGCATGAGAGTACGTAGGTATTGTCATGCCGTGACACCTGTAATAATTAGTAATAATTAAATAAGCTGAAAGTACATTCTGTTTCATTCGCGTAGTTAGTTGGCTTTTCCACAGGTAATTACAGGGTGGTTGTAGAAGTCGGGTTTAGGAGTTGGTGTAACCCTTTCGTTGGGGATGCAACGCTAGATGTAATAATGGAAGTCGTTGCATATACCCTGAGAAAGGGGGTATCAACCTTAATCCGTCACAATATATATATATACATAGCTGGGCATTAACTCGTTAATCCGTTAATCGTTAATTAACGAAGTTAACATTTTGATTAACGGATTAACTTTTAAGTTAACTTTTAAAAATGTTAACGGACACGTTAACTTCCGTTAAAATGCGAGAAGTCCGTTAATCGTTAATCCAATGCCTACTATTTACCGCACGGCACAGCTTTAGCCAATGCCTTATTAAACGGTATAGAGAAAAGATTTGGACTACTCCTGAATGATGAACAGTGCCAACTTGCCGCGGCATTTCACCCAAAGTTTCGGTTAATGTGGCTGGAAACGTATGACAGCAGTAGAGAGGAATGCAGAAACTATAAACTATTGGACAAAAAATTATTTTTTTTTTGAAAAAAAAATGTTTTCTTTATTTTGACCTATTTTGGAAGATCTGAACTTTTTTTCAAAGCAATTTTACTGCTTTAGGACTGCATAGAGACAAAATATAAAGCGCGTAAGCGCCGCGTCGCTGTCTAAAGGATAAACATTGGTACGGAACCCATAGGAATGTAAATAAAATTTATACTTATTGTTAAAATCTCTATAAAATATCTGATAATTTGATGTGCATATGTCTAATGATCATTTTGACCGCCAAATGGCATTTTTTTTACTTTTTTCATTAGATCTCCGAAACCGCTAGACCTGCCTTCATGAAAAATTGATCAGTTCTTCATAATTGTCAATACAAGTAAAATGTTTTTTGAATTATTAAAATCGGACGCTCCATTCTCTTAAAAACTGAGTTACCGTTTTTGGCTCAATTTTGCCCCATATCTTCGGAACGGCTAGACCTGCCTTTGCCAAAAACTAATCAGCACGTCTTCTTATCAATACGAATCGAATGTTTTTTGAATTATTCAAATCGGTTGATCCGTGTTCCCGAAATCGTCGACGAAAATTTGTATCCGAATACACATAATACACACACACACATACATCCATTTTTTCTAAGGTATGCCAAAATATTCAGAAACCTTTGAAACGTCGAGAAATGCAAAAATTTTCATTTTCGATTTTTTTGCGATTACTATAACTTGCCCTACGGGAAGTTAAAAAAAACTCTTTCCCTTTATTTAGAAAAAAATTCTTGTAAAAACAATATGCAATCATAAAAACGGAAAGTTGACCAATAGCGTTATCACGGTATGTGATAATTGTGCCACTTTCCTTATACACACGGAAGTGTGCATAAAACGCGCGAGAAGTTAAATTACACATTTGAATTATACAAGTATTTTGTTTTATTCATAACCTGTTAACTTCCAGAACCTAAACTAATAAGTTGTTTAAGTTCTCTAACGCAACGATATAAAAATGTAATTTTACACATATTAACGGATTAACGATTAACGTTAACTTGCGTTAATTATTCCGAAATGTAACGCTTTAACGTTTAACGAAGTTAACTTTTTTTGTAGCGGATTAACGATTAACGAAGTTAACTATTTGATTAACGGTGCCCAGCTATGTATATATATATATCCGTGCTCTATAACTGACACTACAAAATTTAAAAATTAGATCAATCGATTTTTCATTAAAAAAGTTGTGAAAAATATTTTCTAACAAAACATTGCACATTTATTACATTAGGTAACAAATGTATATAACTTTGTAACTCCCGATATACATTGCGCAAATATTGCACTTAGTTAACATTTGTTATGTAACTTTGCAACTATCGATAAACATTGCGCGTACATAACACTTAGTTAACATTTGTTATATAACTTTGCAACTATCGATATACATTGCGCGTACATTACACTTAGTTAACATTTGTTATATAACTTTGCAACTAAAAGTTACATTGCGCGTACATTACACTTAGTTAACATTTGTTATATAACTTTGCAACTAAAAGTTACATTGCGCTTATATTACATTTAGTTAACATTTGTTATATAACTTTGTAACTAACAAGTTTCATTACGGCAACATGTAGTGTTTACTGGGATATATATATATATATATATATATATATATATATATATATCCGTGCTCTATAACTGACACTACAAAATTTAAAAATTAGATCAATCGATTTTTCATTAAAAAAGTTGTGAAAAATATTTTCTAACAAAACATTGCACATTTATTACATTAGGTAACAAATGTATATAACTTTGTAACTCCCGATATACATTGCGCAAATATTGCACTTAGTTAACATTTGTTATGTAACTTTGCAACTATCGATAAACATTGCGCGTACATTACACTTAGTTAACATTTGTTATATAACTTTGCAACTATCGATATACATTGCGCGTACATTACACTTAGTTAACATTTGTTATATAACTTTGCAACTAAAAGTTACATTGCGCGTACATTACACTTAGTTAACATTTGTTATATAACTTTGCAACTAAAAGTTACATTGCGCGTACATTACACTTAGTTAACATTTGTTATATAACTTTGCAACTAAAAGTTACATTGCGCTTATATTACATTTAGTTAACATTTGTTATATAACTTTGTAACTAACAAGTTTCATTACGGCAACATGTAGTGTTTACTGGGTAGCATATATATATAGCGATCTCTAATCTCTCTAATCTCGACAACATAATTATATTTGGAATTCCTGCGATTTGCTCTACCAATATTCGTAAATTTGGATAAAGAAATGGAGACAGAAAAGTCAAAGTTGTACGTTTTAAATAATCAGATATTCACAGCATATGCGATAATTTTGGAATGTTTCATTCAACCGATATATTTGGAACTTTCAAACAAAGAGTTGAATACGATAGAAAATATTTCGAATGCCAAACAGCAAAAGGTATTAAGCGTAGATGTAAACGATTTGCAAATGCATTTACCTTTATTAGAAATACATGCTAGAGGAATGATTCCAAATATAATTCGGTTGAAAAGAGAAACTGAAAGATTAGACTAGGATGAGTTTAATATTGAGGCAGAAAACCAAATAAAGCAGAGGTTTCCATTTCATGATAAAAAACGACAATAACTATAATATTTGCAGTAATTTTGAGTACTGATTTGAGAAAAAATTCACATCAATTTCTAAACTGTTATATTTTTTCCAAACATTTGCCCAGATAATATAACAGAACTAGATAGAAAGCGGAAAACTCTTAGTAACACCAATGTCGATTCAAAGAGATTGAGACGACGCCCAGTACAGAGGAATTTTAAAGGCACGTATCAAAATTAGAAAAGGCGATGGTTTCTGCGATGTTTCCATAATTATCGATTTTAATAAGAAAACTCCTGTGTTTGGCGCACAGTACTGCGACGGTGACTTATAAATATTTGACAATGTTACAGTATTTATTAAAATGAATTTGAAAACATTTAATATTTCGTTACGGTACGAGAAGTTCCGGCAATTTTCCTTAAGGCACGATGCCATACACCTATAGTTAAAGTATTTAATTATCAAAAGAACAATTAAAATGGTGTTTTAAAACATTAAAATAAACATTATGCAAATATAATATACCTATAATTTTTTTAATAAAACGTGTTGACACTTTATCGCGACTTCAGTCAGTTCTTGAGCTGTTTAAAAACTCAAATTACCAACATAATAGTTTATGACAAATCAAACGCAAGTCATAATACTTTAGTATTTAATATTTCAATATAACAATATGATGATTTAATAATTATGAATTACATTCATTCTTTAATAATTATGTAAATATTAATTTTTTTTTCTTTTCAGAAAATCTGTTGACAGTTCATGAACCAAAAGTTTAATTATTTATTTAAATTATTGAAATTTCTAGCATGAAAAATATTGACTGGAAGATATAAATATTTACAAGATGTCCAAAATGTTTAATTCATACTGATATACATTCTATATAATTTTACATTCAAATTACCACATTGATATATTAATTTGTATGTATTGTTGATATGTATTTGAGTGTCTGTTGTTTTCCAACTAGAAATATTTGTCAACAACAAAGACAATACTATTACATTTTAGGCATTACATGATGTGTTGCCTGTTGAATAATAAAAAGTAGTTAAATGTATTTTATTGCATGAGTAAATAGTAATTAATTACCCTCCAAATTTTTCTTAATACTTGCAATTGTAAATACAAATTGTTAATATCGGTTTTAAATATCGTGGAGTGACTACGAGATCGATTTTATTCAGATTCACTTTTTATTTTTATAATATCCATGCTGCATCTCATGTCTCCATTTCCATCATAAGACTTCACAAATTTAGCAATATATGTTAAACGAATAAATAATTTGTGGAAGATTGGAAATAACTTCTAGACAATTTCAAAAATATGTAGCCATTTGTAGATATTTTTTTTAATTTTTGTACATTTTTAACCCTTGCCAGTAGGCGACATATACATTTATTTATGTATATCTAGACATTTTTGTACATATTAAAATTTTTTAAGTTACATTTAAACATCACTAGAAATTAAAAATTAATACATTGGCAAAAGAGTTGAAAAAATATTTTAAAATTACCATTTGATTTACTGATTTTTTATATATCTATTCAGGCTTGTCCATAACTACAGAGTTGGCAGGGTTACTTCAACAAGCGGCTTCAGAAATGAATCGGTACTCGAAGCTAATTCAGGCCGAAGAAGCGAGGGAGACGAGGCGTGATCTGAGTCGCTTAAAATCCCTTTACTCAGAAAGGAATAAATTAAATGAAAAGTATAGGGAACTAGAATTGTGTATCAAGTCCCTATACAGGAATATAATTTATAAACGCATGAAGTAAGATATTTTGACATTTCTGGGCCAATTGTCGGATAACACAGCTAAGTTTTGTTTGCAGACTCCTGCTTTAACATATCATGTCTTAAATAAGCATATGTTCAGGATTATGTATTCTTGGACCACGTCGTGTAGGAGGTACTCTTTTCGATTGAATTGAATAGGTCCTATTCAGTTTCCTTTTCTTTTCATGATCGTTCTCAGTGAAGTCTTTTATGGACTTATTCTTTTGTTATCTTGTCAGTCCACTTTTTTTCTCCATTCACCTGTCTCCTGCGCACCACATTTTAAAACTCTCCAAATAGTTCTTTTTCTTAGAGTCCATGTCCCTGATCCGTAAAGAGCTATGCTCTAGACATAACATTTTTTTTATCAATATCATCCACAAGTCGAGACTTGGTTGGTTCTCAGTAGTGTTCTCAACTTCGCAAACTCCACCTTGGCGCTTGCGATCTTTGTCCTGATGTTTTTCGTGCTGTATTCGTTTCTGGTCAGAATGCTTCCTAAATATTTGAAATGATCAACGTCTTCCAATTTTGATTTTTTACTGTTATCTTCAGAGTATCATCTCGTTTTGATACTCTCATCACTTCCAATTTGCTGATGCTGATTTCCGTCCCATATCTTCTACCCATTTCGACGATTCTGTCCATCATGTTTTGCAGCTCGGTTTGGTTTTTTGATATTACCACTAGATCAATCATTTTGCCATATAAAACAAAATATGTCACCAGGAATAGCTGTTACACCTACCATAATTCCTTGAACCGCATAAGTTAAAAAATATTTTTTAAACATCAGTTTATTTACAGAGATATCGCACCTGTCACCAGAAGGGTGAGCATACGTGAATTGGGCCGCTTGATAAGAAAACACCCGGGACTATTCAAGTCTATGACAAGGTATATATATATATATATATATATATATATATATATATATACTAGCTGACCCGACAGACGTTGTTCTGTACTCATGTCTACAATTTTTCAATTTTTTATACTAATATTTACTGCTTAGTTAAAAATAATAATTACTGTTTTTTGAATTACTATTTACACCAATATATGAGTGATGTTGAATGCAGAACTATTTCAAATAAAATGATTGTTCTCAATTCCCACAGTTAACACTTTAATTATTCATTTAAAAAATATTAAAAAATGTTCAATAAAATTGTATATTAAAAATTATACACTGCGATTTATAGAACAAATTTATTTCCAATAGCTCAATTTATTTTATTGCATTTAAGGGTTATATAGTATTTTTAGTCATACCTGTAAATGTGGATGTATAAATGAATGATTTTTTGTTTATTCACGACTAAAACATTGATTTTCCAAATTTATCACACTAAAAATAATCGTCTGCCTTTGTGATTTATGGTTATAGCATAAGATACACGTGTTGAAAATTGAAATTTTTTAAAAAGTACAACAAATTCAGAAAGAATTAATATATAGCATTCGCGGCAAAGGTGCAATATCACCTTTTATTTTTCTACCCAAAATATATGCTTCAATAATGTTGCCTATAATTTTTATAATTTCGTACCATATTTTAACTGGCTTTTAGTAATTTTAATATCTAAATTACATTTTTTTCTCCAATAAATCAATATACATTATTGCTTAAGTTTATATTTGAAGTGAATTAATTTGTCAAATCCTGTTCACATGTGCTCTATTCAACTTACAATCAACAAAATTATTGCTCTGTGAATTTTTTTACTGTGCTCCAATTTACTTGATATTTTGGAAATAGGCTAATCTTTATCTTAATTTCAATGTTTTTAACAATTTGCACTCCGTCACCATCCACAGCATTAATTGAATTATTACTCTTTTAATTCTGATTTTATCAGAACTTGTAATACACTATTTTAAAGGTTTTAGCTAACAATACATTTAAAATTCTATGTAATTCTGTCGACCATTTTCGAACTTTATCCAGACATCTAAAAGAAACTAATGCCGTATATCATACATATCAATTAAAAGAAGAGAAGGCTTATAGGGTTGTTCTTAGAAATGTACACTTTTCAACAAGCACAGATGCAATTAAATTAGAACTATTAAAACAGGGTCATGTCGTACGTAATATCCTAAATATTAGACATAGAATAACAAAAGAACCTCTTAATATGTTTTTTGTTGATCTGGAACCAAATAGAAATAACAAAAATATTTATAACATTTATAAATTATTCAACTGCATAATACGCGTCGAACCACCGAGAAAGTCCAACAACATAATACAATGCACTCGCTGTCAACTCTTTAATCACACCAAAAAATACTGCAATAGACCATTTGCTTGCCTAAAATGCGGTGACAATCATAATACTATAGCTTGTACCAAAGATCCGAATGCTCCGGCATGTTGTTATTTTTGCGACGGTGCTCATCCAGCTAATTATCGCGGTTGCTCATACTTCCAAAAAATTAAAGAACAAAGAAACAAAACTCCAGTAAATCAATCAGTCATAAATCCAAATCCAAATAACCAAAATTTTAAAAATTCTAATAATTCTAATTCTAATAATAAAATAAACAACATTTCTCCGGCCTTAAATCCAACAATTCAAAATTCATCCTATGCAGACATTGCAAAAAACAATTACTCTGCTTCTAATCATTCACCTTCAAATCCTGATTCTGATTCTCTAGCAACACTTATTTTAGAATTTAAAAATATCTTCAATCAGCTTTTGCAACAGAACACCATAATAATAAATATGTTATCCACGTTAGTCAACAACAAAAGCAATGGCAAAAATAATTAAAATTGCTGAATGGAATGCCAACGGTTTAATACCTCACAAAAATGAAGTAGAATGTTTTTAAAGTTTAAACTTAATAGATATCTTATTAATCTCAGAAACTCACTTCACTGAAAAAACTACTTCAAAATTTATAACTACACTACTTATAATTCAAATCACCCAAGTGCAGGGCTCGCGGCGGTTCGGCTATATTAATCAAAAATAATATAAAGCATTTTGTTCTACCAAATATTTCTGATGATTTTCTACAGCAACTCAAATTTCTGTTGAAACAAATTTATATAATTTTTGTGTTCTGCTGTTTATTGTCCACCAAGATTCAAAATTTCTTGTGCTCAGTTTTCTTCATTTTTCTCTCAATTAGGTAATAAATTTTATCATTGGTGGTGACTTTAATTGTAAACATATTGCCTGGGGTTCTAGACTGACTACAGCCAAAGGAAAGATTATTCATGCAGCCATAGGGCAAAATAACCTCTCCTTATTTCAACTTGCAGTCCAACTTATTGGCCTTCTGACCCTACTAAAGTTCCAGACCTTTTAGATTTTTTTATTGTGAAAGGTATTGATCTTTCAAATCTCAATATTGAATCTAGTTACATCTCTCTTCAGATCATTCTCCAATACTTGTGACGTTTAGCACATTTCCTACTCCAGTTATCAACAATCATATTCTACACAACAATCTTTCTAACTGGATTCAATTCAAATCCATACTTGATTCAAAATTATTTCCAAAATCTAGGCCTACAAGCGTTATGATATAGAAAATAATATAGATTATTTTTGAGATTGTA
>NW_020536624.1:0-12640 GCF_003426905.1 Ctenocephalides felis
AAACCAACATATATTTAGTTCACTTTCAGTTTTTGTATTTCACCAAAAAAATGGCAATTTAAATCTCAAAAGGTTCGTTGTCCTTCAATTCGTAAATGGCTTATAAAAAAATTGTAAGGGTTCTACGGGGTACGGGAACTAATTGTGATATGTAAATGCAGGTTGTTTTTTTTTTTTGAAAATGTGCCATTTGCATGTACCATGTGATAGGTATATGGCGCAGAAAAAAAATTAAAGATATATCCTCGACCTTCAAAATAAGTCTGCACAAGTTTATTTATTGCTACAAAATGAGGCTTAATAGAATGTAAATGAGAGAAAAAATATGTAAAACTCTTTTTTTGTCGACTTGATAATTCAAAAATTATGTAGGGTATGGAGAATAAACGAATAAACTATATATTTTTTTAACGATACTATTTTAAAGTAGAAGGAAAAAGATGTGTAACCAGCGATGACGTCGCTATCAGGAGGTCAATATCAAAATATTTATAGCAAACGTATTTTTTTCGTTGGTAGTTTTTTCGGATTTAGCTATTTTATTTAGTTTATGAAGTAATGTTATTTAGTTTATGAATAAAAGAATATAATTTTTAAGTATTCTTTATTTAATTGTTTTATAAGATGCATAATTAATTTTAAGTTAAGATATGACAGTTTATTATATAATATCTATTAAAGCTTGCATGTAGTTATAGTAAATAAAACAAAGTGGAAGGGTGTAAACTATAAAAAAATAGAAAATAAAAACGTAAATTAGATTAAAGAAGTTAACTTTACTAAAGCAATTATTTAAATTTATAGTTATTCCGACTTTATTGATTTCTGAAAAAATACAAGATCAAGGTTATAGAAAGTGTGATCGTTGCAAAAAATGTGAAATTTTTATTTTATATTGATTAAATAATGTAGCTATTACTTCGTAAAATTCCTTGAGAATTAAAAATAAAACATTAAATCTGTTTGGCTCCTGGCTGTCTCTTACTACCCCACCTATGAGCGGATTTATTCTATAAGCATTAACATACTAATAACTATAAATAAATAATTTAATAATTTTGATCATGAAATAGAGGTATATTAGTTAATAAAAATAAAATTTGCTATAGGTACATACATAAAAAATACAGGGGGTACAAAAAACATATTAATTTTGACATTATTTAATAATTCTTTATATTTTTGATCTATATTTGTAAACGTATATGTTAATATATCTAAAATAATTTAAACTGTGTTATACCCAACTTAATTCAAAAAGTATGATATTTATTGAAAAGAATTTATTTTATCAAACAAATTACCATAAGCATCAGCAGCTTTAATCAGCAATCAGAAATAAAGATATGAGAGATATTTATGTGATATTAAATCAGAATGAAAGATATGAGATGTGATCAAATTTTTTATATTAATTGTCCATGTCTATAACTATATAATTTATGCAAAGTTTTTGGTATTAAAAGAAATAAAGCGTACAAAAACCTTATTACTTCTAGCATTACCATAACTCATTACATTTCAAACGTTGTGTTTGGACATTGTGTCAGATGCAAAACAAATACCATTTACCAGAAAATCAGAAATGGGTTTACCATCGGCCATAAATTATTTGACAATTTATTTGCAGAGGACAATTAAAGACAGTAGCCAGAGGAAACAACAGCAACTGGTTTTTAGATCGACATATCAATGACCGTTCTTGTGTTTTGCTATTGGCTCTCTCTCTTTTTAGCAATAAACGTCAAGATGCGACTTTTTATTTCCGTTTTATGATGAACTTAAATGAAAACCCATGCTACGCGTTGATAGATAAGACTATATGTACTATCAGATTGATTTATATTTCAAAGTTATTTCAGTATTACGATAATATCGCACACATCATACAATCTGTTCACGATATCTAATGTCGGCAGCACATTCTTACTGACGGAAATAATGCTTGCGTTTAAGTGCCTCGGAAGCATTTGGAATATTTTTCACTTGTTATTGTACAAATTCTTAGAAAAGTGGGTGAAGAAAAAACTACTGAGCCCGGTCCTGAAAAGGAAAGAAAACTGGATCGGACCCATTCTGCAAAAAGAGTGCTTTTTACACGACGTCGTGGAAGGTAAAATAAAATGAGTGATAAGTCTGGGAGAAGAAAAATGCAGGCGATTGATGACTTACGCAAAAAGAAAAAATACTGAGAACAGAAGCAAAAGTTTACAAAGAAAAATGTATAAAAATGTATCAAACAGTATTTAATGGTAATGAAAGTGATAGACAATGAATAGAAAGGTAATCTTCAATTGCGGTAGCTCTCACACATGGACCTGCCTTCGGACAGATTACCATTTATAATTATTTTTGTCCAAACTGGAATTTCTCACTTTGAATCAAAAAAATAACTCTGCTTTGACTTTCAATTACGGATTTATTTATTACTTAATTTGCCTGAGTATTTCACCATTATCAACGTAGGAATAAAACGTATTAGGTAACGGTCGACGCAAATTACGACGATCATTTCAGTGTTGAGATAAAGGAATTTCATTCTATAATATGTTATTTCTATGCAATGGTACTGTTGTATTACAAAGAGATAACAATAGTAATACTATGACGTGATTCTTCAAGATTACATTACTGATGTACGTGGTATCAATGTACTTTCACAAAGTCGATTCTATAACTTAAATGTGTTATTGAATTCTACGGTACACTTTAATTAATTATTTTAGAATCTATAATCGAGAATCAAAATTATCTTGTCTAAACGTTATCAAAGAAATGTACCAAAAAAGCAAAAATGTCATAATACTCATTACCTTAAGTCTTAATGCAAAATAATATTATTTCAAAGTATCTATGTGCTTAGCTTATATTAAAGCACAACTAGCAAATAGAAGTGAAATCAAATAGTCTAATATCAAATTAAAAAAAATAACAGCTAATAATTGAATCTAACAATTGATATACAAGTAATTTTAAAAGAAAACTAAAAAAGTAATTACTTGCTCGTTTGGCGCAGTTGTAAAAAACTATAGTTATAAAGTAAAAACAATGCTTACCTTCAAAATTGCCTATGTACAATTTTGATAACTCTTCAGGTGGCTTCGTCGTTCTTCCTACTCCATCGTAAATTATTTGAGTAATCTGAAAAATAAAATTTTAATAATATCATAATTAATATTCAAGCATAAAACAAGAATTTGTTAAAAAATAAGTCAAAACAAATGATTAAACCTGGTAAATATTAAGCTCAGCATAAAATCACAAATAACAAAATAGTTTTATAACCCAGTGCGCATGAAATTGCAGAAGCTCTGATTCAAATATACATATATTTATTCCAAACAACAAAATAAAAGTTGTAGCTTAAATGTGATAATTATGAAGATTAGTCGCGCCTACATATAAAAAGAGGTGAATAAAAGTGCCAAGTTTCCATATATTTAGTGATTAATAAAACGCAAGCCTATACTATTTCAATAATGTTCAATAGAATGTAACCCTGGTTGATAGTAATGGAAGAATAATTAATTATTTATCAGTAAAAAGAAATGCTCTATGTCTAATCTATGTTATTGATTTTATACGTATTTTATTCTAAATACACATATATATCATTCTTCTAAAAATTCATACTATTGAAGTATAATGCAAATAAAAACTGGAACCCAGATTTAAAATAACGTGTACAAAAATTAAAATTATTTTTTAGTTAAATAAACTCTCTATACTATAGACTTGATTGATTTAAATTTATTTTAATTTAAAAAGACAGATTTATTGACAAATTAAACAATACTACTAAAAACGCTTAAATTTTTACTATTAAAGTATAAAGTCAAATAAAAGTGGATCCCAGGTTGAAAGTAAGACGTAAGAAACAATCAAATTAAAGCATTTTCAGTCAAATGAAAGGCTCTATACGTAAGCTTAATTCTAGGCCACTAAAATGGTTTTCAGGTTGAAAGTAAGACTTAAGAAAAATTAAAAAAAGCATTTTCAGTGGGATGAACACGTAAGCTTAATTAATTGATTTTATATGAATATTTTAAATAAAACACAAAGTGACACCATTCTACTAAAAACCCATACTATTGAAGTATAATGTAAAATAAAAGTGGAAATCAAATTGAAAATAGCATATAAGAAAAATTCAAATTAAAGCATTTTCAGCAGAATGAAAAGCTCTGCACGGAAGCTTATTAATTAATTTTATACGGATATTTTAATCTTAACATGCAAGTGACACTAGTCTACTAAAAACCCATACTATTGAAGTATAATGTAAAATAAAAGTAGAACTCAGGTTGAAAGTAGAAAGCCTTTTTTTACTAAAATTTAAGCTTTTTTGTAAAATGCAATGCTCTATATATATATGCTTAATTGATTGATTTTATACGCATATTTTATTTTTAAATACGTGAAACTGTCCTACAAAAAACTATTGAAGTAGAATGTAAAGTTAAAGTTGAAGTAGCATATAAGTTAGAAGAAGTCTCTATAAATAAGCTTAATAGATTGAAGTTAGACAAATATTTTAGTTCAAGCAGACAGATTTATTGATAAATAATACTATTCCATTAAATACCCGATACTATTAATTGATATTATTGACTCTATACAATAAAAATGGATCCCAGGTTAAAAGTAGCACAAGGAAAATTCATATTGAAGATTTTCGAATAAGACTAAATGCTTTATATGTTTTTGTTTTATTTGCATAGATTTATTGCAGATCAAAATAATATACATTTTTTAAGACAATATGCTGGGTGTAAATGCATTTAAGAGATTATCTCCTATGAGATATCTCCTTTTTTATTTTTGACATTTTATTTAAGATCGTATCGCATTTTTTTAATTTTTGAGTAAGAGATTCTTTGCTAATTCTTTTAAATGTTTGTTTGGGTGACCTGGTAATTTTTTGTGGTATTTTTTGCTCCTTTCTTTTATCATTTCATTAATAGTTTTAACTTTTAAGTCTTTACGTTGAGTGTCGTTTGTAATATACCACGGTGCGATGCTTTATATGTAAGCTTAATTTTAGACCTATTAAACGTAAAACTTGGGTATAATGTCTATATCAATTTCCTACCTATATGAGTCCCGGTATCCTTTACCGGCATTCGATAATTCGATTCGTGTGCGTGCACGCACACGCACGCGTCACGGACGAATTCAAGAGCTTGGTGTCCGAACAGTTTATGGCCGTTTAATGAACCCTCTCTCATTAATTCCGTTTTACCAGTCATATAACTTTGTATGCTAATAGTCGTTATTGCGACGGTAATCAGTTCTGTTGGGGCATCAGCGCGAGCTTTTGGGGTTTACCGAGAGCAATAGAGTATGAAATCACATCCAAACTCAAATGACTAACAGTGATACCGAAATGAAAGCCGAGACTGTTCTCAAAGACAATAATTGATATTGTGCTATTACACATGCTTTATAAAAATAATGCATTATGATTGATAGATATGATTTTTGAAGAAGGTGTAGGCAGAGCGGGGTTTAAAGATCCGCCGGTAAGAAGGTCCACCACCGGTATCTCAAAAACAAGTAAAGTTAAGAATTGTTTAACAACATTATTTAAAAGTAGAGGAAAAAAGATGCATAACCAGCCATCACCTTGATTCTTATGACGTAGCTATCGTGGGAAATAAATGGGAATGTTTGAAAATCCATAACAAAAGTATTTTCTTACGTTGCTAGTTTTCTGCTCGTGAGCACTGTTGTTTAGTTTACGAGACCTCAATATAATTATCAAGTCTACCTTATTTCAATTTTTATAAAAAGTATTGTTATTTTTAAGATGGATTCAAGAGTTTTTTAATAGAACCTCTGTAAGAGCTTACATGTGAAAAGTGTAAGTCAAAGATGTAAATAATAAAAATAGTAAATAAAAAAGTAAATTCAGTTGAAAAAAACAATAAGTTGAATTAATAGTTATTCCAATAATTATTTCTAATAAAATACCAGATCAAGGTTATATACAGTGTTATCATTGCAAAAAAGTTGCCAATGAAATTTATATAAATTGCATTGGTTCCATACTGTAGCTATTATTTCAAAAAATCTAATTAACAATAAAAATAAGACTTTGGACCTGTTTTCCCTTGGCTGTCCCATTTTATCTCTTTTATGAGGTAAAAAGAACCAGATGACATATTTTTGAAAAATATCAAAAGAAATACATTCCTACCTAATAATGATGAATTAGCTGGGAGTTTAATACACGTTTAACAACTTTTAGTAAAGTTGTTTGTTTGATATGTGTTACTTGTTGTGATATAATTAGTTTGGTTTTCACAATAGAATTATTCAAAGTCAAATTGGACCTTTGTGCCCTACCCTACCCTATCACAAAAGACGTTATTTTTAAAAATAAATATGATAAGATAAATCTGAAGTATTTCTTTGTAATATGATCTATAATATGAATATGAATTAATTAATTATGTGCGCAAAGATTGAAGAATCGAAATTAATGTAGTCTATTGTCAAAAACATTTATTCATTGCAATGAGTTCCTATTGAATATGTAATGTTAACTACAGCATATTGTGTTGATTGAGAATATTTTTACGTAGGCGTCCCTCAGTTGATACAGTGTCCTATTGTCTAAATTTAATTATATTTAGCGACCAATTTATTATGTTCATGTTGAAATAAAATACCAAATGCTAACAATAAGGACAAAATAATAAAACTAATCTGCGATGCCTTGAGTTAAAATTTAAACAAATGGTATAAATGCATATAAAGTTCAAGGAGTTAATGTCACGATATGCCAAGAAGTAACTGCAATTAATTATTAACAGATCACTCCAGCATCCAACTAATTCTATCCAGAGCTATATTTCTATGAACTAAAGTGTGCCGAGTTGGCTTCTAAAAACATTGAAGCTTTTTGTCTTGCACGCTTTAAAGTTCAATGTCCGAGACGACTGGTATGCCTTGATCTAAATTCCATCTCCTGCCAAGAATAATTACAGCACGAAATTAGAAAAGCAAATTTGATGTAAACAGGAATTTCACAATTCGTCAGGTTTAGCGTTATTTCTGCAAACTCATTAAAGACGACTGTCAAATAAAATGTTCTAGCCAATTCGTAAAGCGTAATATTCGAAAGTCATTGAGAAATAGAGGTAGCGAAATCTAAGCATTTTACAGTTATATTTTTTGCGAACAATTTATTTATATAAACGTATAATTTCAATTGAACTGAAATATAATTCTCCAAGCGTGCTCTGTGATGATTTTTTAAACGTGAGTACCTAAATTAAAAGTTAATAGCAATATAAAATAAAATTAGTTGGAAGGTAAAACAAAGTAACAATTTAGAATTGCTCATGAAATTGAAGTTATACTTAGATTGAAATATTTTTGATATTCTACAACTGTATTAGCAGTTCGATACTTATTACTTCAAAAATGTTGATTTTCAACTTCTGTATGTTTCTTATACGGCTACTTTTGATGTTGGTAGACAAAATATTAGTTGGTAGACAACTAAGCATAGAAAGAATAATTTTTTCGCAATTTTAAATAAAATATTTTTGAATAGATAAATAGTCAAATAAAGTATCAAAAAGATAAAATAACCAAAGACAACACCATAAATTTGATTTCTTCCATAAAACCTCCTAATTCACCTCTGCTAAGCACCTATAATATCTACATAAGCGTATATATCTCGTTCACGTATATGCTGAAGCTGTCACACCTCCACATTATGTTTATGACCATTTTATGGACGAGAATATTTATGACAACTATTTGAGAGTGGTCTAGTTGTTATCGTATATTATGTATTATATAACAATTATGGGTGATTTTTTCATGTTGTTTTTACGAAGTCGAAATTTTTCAAATTTTCCAGTAAATGACTTATTATCAGTGCAGTAAGACAAAAGTATAATTTGTCCCGATAACGTAGCACGTCTGTAAAATATTATCTATTACAAAAATATGTATAGAATTTAAAAATATATTTTGTGTAATTATTAAGTACTTTTCGTGATTGGACGTACGTTTTTCATTTGTTATTTGACTCAAAAAATTTTTTAAACACTTTTCGTAATTGGTTTGTATTATCAAGATGTTGACATTGCAACAATATTGCTTTATTTTGCACATGGTATCGCTGGTTCAATAAATCAGAGTATGTTTCACTTTTATTCTATATTATTAATTTTTTGATAACAAAGGTGTTATTTAATGTGTTAATTTTGTTCAACAAATAAGACAATCATATTTTATTACAGATAATTAAAGTAAATAGAAAAATATGTTTTTTTTATTTTAGGCTGAACTGACGTTAGCTTCTGTTATTTACACAATAATATTTTATTACATTAATTTAAATATTAGTTCAAAAAATATGTAAACGTATGTAAAAGACCTCTCATAAAAATACCTGCTTTGATGTCTCCGATTGTTAGATTATAAAATTTGACTGTGGACTGTATGAAACACTGATTCGTTGGTAAAAATGTAATTGGAATTTTTTATTAAAATACTTATTTGTTATGAAGTGTTACTTGTTTGAATATTGTACATAGATATTACTTATTGATTAATCATGTTATCACGCGGACTTTAGTTATGGAAGTGGAAACTAAGTCCGATCCAACTCTCTGCTACCCCATCTCCAGGGTAGCAACTTTCCGATACAAAAGCTCAGTGTCATGAAGATCGCTGTCTTCATGTCCAACACAATAATATAAAAATACGTCCGATCAAAATATTTAAATTTATAATTGTTATTATTATTCACATATATTAGTTACCAGCAAATATGAACAAATTTTACACGTCACAATGAAACAATATTTTCCTTTCAATATCACGTAGAAATCGAATATTTCGAAATGCTAGTATATGTTTGATTTTACATTTGCTAGAGACCATGCTTCACTTCTCTTTATAACTCGAACGGGATCAATAAATATCAAAGCTTCGAATGCCGATGCTTGCATCAAAGCATGGCATACATGCAGAGCAAATTTAAATGAAATAGCGCGCTATTTGCATTTTGCCGAGTATTTCAATATGCGCATAATATAAGTGGAAATTGTATGCAGGTGTACTGATGAACAGGGAAAATTATTTCATAATATTTGGTTTTAATACGAAAATTGTCTTTCCACAGTTATTCAATTAGCATTATTTATAAAATACTTGTATTTTGGACCAGTGAACTCTCCAGAAAATCATGGCTAGAAAGTGCTGGAAAATCCTTCGTCAATAATAAAAAACTCATTCACGTTAGGTAAGTATCAAATTTTTTAATAACGAGAATGGTCATATTTTTGTATTACATTATATTACATGAATTACAACATAGTTTTAAGCCCAATGGACTATCAACCAAATTTAATTATGCCGAAAAGATTTAAACTGCTATCTTTTTTTACAGATGTTGAATTTATGTTTTAATGACTAATATACGTCTTTGTTATAAATGGTATTTCATTTTAGATTTGATTCATATTGCATTCGTACTAATCGAAAATATGTAATTGTGTGGTGTTTTGAAATGCTTTTGTTTAGGAAAGAGATCAACAAAGTTATTGGTTAACTATTTTTGCACAACTGCAAAATTGCAATGCATTTTTGCATTTTGCGTACAAAATATTTCATCTTTTATATGAAAATTGAGCCAGAAGTGGCAAAATCGCTAAGGGCGTGGGCTAGAATAAACTAGTCCAGGGTTCGATCCCAACCTCGGCCAAGATTGACCTCTTTTTCTACTTATAATATCACAATTAGTAAGGCAACCGAGTGGTTGCATTCTAATAGCGTTCAGAAACTAATAAAACTATATCTCAGTTAGTTAGGCAGTCGATGGATTGCCATCTAATAGCCTAATTTGAATTAAGCAGCGTTCAAAACAGCTCATATAACACCTGTTAGTATTTAGCAGTAGTTCTGATCAGTATTAAATAGATAAATAAATTTGCAAATATTCCCATTAAATAAATAAAATGTGCAAATATTCCCATATATTGAAAATTTGAAAAATATTTGAACATATATTTAAATTATTTAATATAATATTATACAGAATTGCATTACAGATTTGTTTACCTAAGCATAAGCTATTTTTTAGATACTTTTAACCCTTTGCACTTGTATTCCGCAGGAGTGGAAAAGGCTTAATCGAATATATCTTGAAATGAGTTATTTCAAAGATTTTTTTAGATGTAAAAACATGTATTTTATTGAATACGCTAAATTACTGTATATAGGTGAGTTATTTCAAATTATAAAAGACTGGACTAATAGTTACAAAGTGTTCATATGCAGTCATATATTATACCTGTAATTTTAATGATATAATTTTACGCAATAATTCGAATCTAGTCATTAAACTTGACTCGAGGGTGTTAGTAAAATCGAGGTACTATCAATCTATTACTGATCCCCTGAACATCTTAGTTGCAAAATCATTCGTCATTTACAACGTGATCTGATTTACATCAGCCTGCCCTACATTTGTGCTTCGTGCGAATATCAACGCTCAGCTCCACGAATAATTGTACAAAGTTAAATGCGATGCGTTTAGTTTTAGTGAAATGCGTGGTGCCGGCCGAGAATTTAATTAAATTGCATATATGCGCTCAAAGTGCCCCTCTAAACCCCCGTAGATAATTGCAGCGGAATACGGAACACCATTGGCCAGAATGCATCGCTTGACCCGCGCCCGTTCATTAGTCGCGCGAATTCGAATGCAACCATAATACCCCGACCGCGACAATCAAACGGATAATGGAATATTTTATTTATTTTAATATTGATATATAAATGATAGACTGTCTATTAAATTTTTATTATAATATTCAATATTGCATTTACGTACTGACGTTTAAACATGTTCATCCATGATTTAAACCGCATTAAAAATCTCTCTTCTCTTATAATCTTTATTAATTAATTATAATTACAATATAAATTTATTATAGAGAGACTTAAAAGTCCGCGGGTAAAAAGATTCACCACCATTATTTCAGAAACAAGTAAAGTTGGGAATTGTTCAAAACAACAATATTTGAAAGTAGTGGGCAAAGATGTGTAACGAGCCATCGCCTTAAATAGGGCAACTTTGCTCGGACGAGATAAACAACCACGCTGTTAATTTTGTAAAAAAAAGTACTTCTTTCGTTGTTAGTCATTTTGTTTTTGAGCACGGTTGTTTAGTTTATGATATCTGAATATAATTTTTGAGTATACGTTATTTAATTGATATCCAGGATGAAATAAGTTAGACTTAATAGTTTTTGATATAACCTCAAGAATATCTTGAGTTATCTTGAATATGTTGTTGGGGAAAAAGGACCCCCTGAACGTTCATACAGGCAAGTTGTAAACAATAAGAAACTAGTAGATAAAAATGTAAAATAAGTTAAAAAATCAATTTTGCAAAAATATAAAATTATTAGTTGTTCTAGCGTTGATGATGAATTCTTTTGACAAAGTTCCATATGAAGGTTGTAACATATAAAAGTGAAAACAATATGACTCCAAAAAAATTGTATTAGAAACTATTTGTAATAATTGTATTTCAATATACAATACGTCTGAATATGATATATGAAACTGAAATAGCTATCAAAAGAAGATTTATGATAATAGTAAGTGATAAGAGTTATATTTTTTTTGTTATTTAATGTAAAAATACATATTTAGATAATGATTTTGAATTTTGTTATTCAACCTTATAATTGAAATGTATCGCATTGATTAAATTCATTAAAGCCATTATTTCATAAAAGCTTTTTAAAATTAAAAATAAAAGGGTGGATCTTTTTCTACCCTGGGTGTACCTTTTAACTCCGCATAGAGTAACAAAAATCAGGTGACAAATTTTTGAATATTAAACCACAATTAATGAAAAGAATAATTAAACATTGTTCAAATGGTCAACAAACAAAAGATTTATAATTTCAACCTAAATATAATTAGAAATAAAATTTATAAATATGTGCAAAATATCTATTTCGTAATTGGCATGAATGTAAAACCTTTTAAAATATTCAAATGTTAAATCAAAAGAATTATATATGCATAATGATAAATTTATCTTCAGATATAACGTAGCAAGGCATTGGGGCACTGTCCTAGTCTACTAGTTCAGTCATTAACCGGTCATGACAATGACACCATTTCGAGCTGAGATATAAAAACGTTTTACAAAAATAAACCAAATCTTCATTTATGCGATAGTCTGAAACAAAACATTAAATTTGAACAAATCACTAAATTATATTTTGTATATCGCGTGTACGAACCTTATTTCGCTGTATTAGCTGCGCATCTATTGAGACAAGTCGTTAATGGTACAATTAAATTCGATCGCTTGATTTACGATCCAGATAAATAAAATGCATACAACAATGTGTAAAAAATTGATTTGTTTGAATCTATTACCTGAGGTTGAGGATTTATTACAATTACAGAAATTACATGAATGTCATTGGTATAAAATAATAAAAAATTATATTATTTAGTTCGTGGTTCAACAACCGTCTGATATCAATTTCAGAAGCTACTACTTTTATATTAGTAACAAAAACGAACGGCTACCGCAATTTATATATTAATTTTATATTGAAATGAATGCTAAGGCATTCACGTCATT
>NW_020536625.1:0-21497 GCF_003426905.1 Ctenocephalides felis
GGCAAAGAAGCCAATTAGGAACATATTTTGGTGCTCCCGTGCCGATTTTAAGTATTTTGTTTTAAAATTTTGTATTTTATTTATATTAGTTTTATGTGGACTACCCCATAATTGAATGCCATAGCACCAAATTAGCTTAAATAATGATTTGTATAGAAGTAGCTTATTATATGGACTAAGTTTTAATTTAGACTCTAATAAGCCAGTACAGCTTTTTTGTTTTTAGTTCTACCTTCTTTCTGCTCTAAAGTTGTTCAACGGTTTAGGAAAAACCCAGAGTAGGACTATGGGGTTTTCTTGTCATTTATATAATGAAAAGATCAAGTACAATAATGTAAAGATAAACAATATGTGCATAGTATGTAAACTAGTTAGATAATATGAAAAAATAGAAAAATTAATATTTTTTGACGTGGTTTAATGGCGTTCAAGTATATTTCGGATGGTTTTCTATGGTAACTCCTCATATATATATCCTCATATATATAATAATATATATATAGAATATATATATATATATAATATATATATATATATATATGTATATCCTCATATATATATGCTTTTTGTAGATGGGATTGAGTGCAACAGGTTGGTTGTTTGCATAAGTGTAAGCAAGACTGTGCAAAGCAATTTTGTCAATTTTTAATTGATGTTTGCTTAATTGAACTTATGGCAAATAGAAAATATATTTTTATAGTAAACTAGTTTCGTATATTTTTCTTTGAATTCTTAGATTTTTAACTAAATTATTAGATTACACTTGTATTGTAAGAGTATGTATGGCAATGTGCCTAATCAAAACTTCACTTATTGTAACAATATATTACTTCATGACTAGCTGTGAGTTACATTTTGCATTAAAGCAAGCTGCTAAAACTTCCTGATACGTATACATAATCGTCTTTATCAATAATAGTTGTGATTTTGAACACATAAAAATGTACAATATGTATAGATTATTCTTTTAAAAGTTTATAAAATTAGTTTTTATAAAAAAACTTACGATTTTTGCAAAATTTGAAATTCTTAGAAAAATTTGATCAGAATAAAGTAGGTACATAAACATATCAAACTTTTTTGCAATTTTTATAACTATAAAATGGCGTTCTAAAACTGCAATAGTAATACGCAACTAGTCAAGAAAACTTTTTAAAAAAATGATAAATTTGAAAATACTAGCATTCACTACTGTATATGAAATTTTACTTACTGATAAAAATAATACTAATTATAACTATAATTTTAGTTGTAATAATACTATTGGACTAACTATTGGAAATATCTAACCAGAATTTTCGATATCTATTCAGTGATATTATGATGACATAGTACTCACCACTAATTTAATGAGTAATTATTCACATTAGGAAGCTAATAGAAGATTAAAATATTCTCAAAATTTTTATATTTTTTGTTTCTTCAAAAATAATTATTTAACAAATCCACGATTCAGTACCTTAATTTTATTTTTATTATAATATATAACCTAACAATAATTATTGCTGCTGGCTAGTTTAGGTAATGAAAATTATTAAAATGAAATAACATAAAGACTTATGAATTTAAATTTGAATATGAAAAACATTTTTTTCAGTTAAAACGTTTTATATTCATTTCTAAATATAATTTCGTGACTATTACGTGCTGCATCATCATATAATTTTATTACTACTATAATCTGCATTTTTATAAATGTTTATACAGTGTCCATGTTTGCAATCACCAATGCAATTAAAATTACTGCCCTGCAGCATTAAATAAAGAAACAGAGTTATGTGTCATGCATAAACATTAATGTAATAATTTGCATTAATATGGATTGTTTAGCAACGCAAAAACTTTTCATTGACTTTTTAGTACTTTAGAACTTCCACGATGAAAAAATGCATCATTTAATGGGTAGGAAGTTGTGTAAGTTTATTAATAATTTGTTTTCTGTTCGTAAATGTTACAAATCAAAGCAATGAAAGGAGGTTTGTTAAAGGTCAGGGAAATAACGTATTATTGTCGACAATTTTTATAACTTTGACTCAGATTTGTAAGTAAAAGTTTGACATAGTATAATACCGGCCATAGAAAGGTAAAAAAAATATACCCAGCATTTTGCATATGGGTAAAATATTTGAGTATATTTGTTCAGATCAAGATTTATTGAGTTGCATTATTACGATAGAAAAGGTTTGATGGATATTTCTTCAGAACATAATTTGCTTTAACTTTTTGATTATAGACCCATGAATTAGTGCTTAGAGCTATGGGATTTCAAATAAAGGTCCTAGATTTGCCTCAAGCAACCTAACATAAAGGAATAGTGACATCGATTTTCTATTAAAAATATAGAAAGCAATATAATATTTCCAAGTAAAAACATCCCTTAGCCGACATTGCTGCATTGATGAAAATTTTACACAAAATGTAATAATACACTTAATCAAGTAGAAATAGAACAACCATTTCGGTTGCCATCTATAAAGCCACATCATTTAAGAAGTGACCACAACAGTTCATGTAACTCGTAAGTTCTGATTGCTGTTTAAAAATAGAATTCGATTCCACTAATTTTGACATTTAGTCAACACGAATAAACCAATTTAAAATATAGATTATTCTTGTTTTTTTTATTTGTTAGTCTTTTATTATATACATTACCGATTGTATCAAGACAATTCATAACAGGTATTAACTTCGATTGCATCACTCGAGCAAAAAGTTAAGTGTATTTCCTTGCCAATAGGCATAATTGCTGAACTAATTGCAAATGCTAATATATACTCAATCAAATAATAATGTTTTTAGTCATCGACATGAATATCCGAAAGTGCATACAATATTATATTACATAAATAGATCGTGACATAATTGCAAAATTGGACCTTCAATGTTTAAATAAAAATTCAAAGATATATCACAAGCGTATCTCATAATAGACACAAATTTCAGTAATGGGGTATACGTTTTCATATTATTCAAAATAATTTAAGGGTGAGTGTATTTTATTCTATTGATATTGTTTTGAAAAATAAAGTTATATTTTTATTGAGTTACTCTAATTACTCTATAAACTAGTAGTGCATGGTATCATGCCGAATCGCTGGAACTTTCCAGACCGTAATGAAATTTTCGAGTAATAGTTTTCAAATAGATTATTATAAAAACAGTAACTTTCATAATTCGTATATTTCAGACAAAATGTGAGCTTATGTATTGCTCGACAACGATTTCATATATTTACAAAAAAAAGTAAATAAACAAAACTTAATCAAGGGGAGTTAATGTTTATGTCATAGTTAAAATTATTCATAACAAGTATATAAGTGAGTTTTAGAATCTCTGCTGGCATTAAAATTAAAATACAATCACGTTCAATATTTAAAAAAAATAGTTTGAAAAATAATTTTCTCACCCTTCCCCAAAAACGAAATATTTCTTCACACTGTCAACACAAGCAAAATGTTTTTTGAATCATTCTAATCAGATAATCCATTCTCTCATTAACTTCTCTTTTTGCACTTTTTGCTTCGTATCTCCAAAACGGCTGCACCTATCCTTGCGAAATCAACACATCTCATTAATAATAAGAATCGAATGTTTTTTTTAATAATTCAAATCGGATGATCCGTGCGCTCGAAATCGTAGACGAAAAATTGTGTTCACACGCACATACAAACACATACACACATCCATTATTTTTGGTATTTCAAAACGTTCTGAATCGTAGAGATATGCAAAAATTTTCATTTTCGGTTTTTAGGACGATTACTATTATGAGTTACCCTGCGGGAAGTATCATTATAAGGTAATTGAAGGAATTTTTTTCAAAAAGTGATTGTTTTACCGATCTTAAATATTAAAAGATACCTATACATTGTATTGAGTATATGCAGAAATAAATTTAAATAAATGGTAAAATAAATTTCAAAAACTGAAGAGATTTTAGAAATTGTCTTAAAATTCAAATGTTTATAAATGATTCTGATATATTTCTATATGTTATATAAATTTTCGTTTTATCTCGGTTCCAAGTTTTATGTGATCTTAATTTAATTTTTGTTTACAAAAAATGAGTTTCACTATCTCCTTTTACATGGAAAACAATATTTTATTTTTATTTTGTAGTGCAAAAATATCTTTATTTTGAAACGTTATATTCAAATATTTTTCGTTTTATTGCATTATTACATATTTAGAACTTTACGCTTTTGTGCATATTGTAGTTAATACTCTGTTTCATTTGCTTCAACCGACTTTCATCGCTATTTCTCCAATCTCAGAGAAGTTTTATAGTTACGCTCGAAATAAAATATGAGGTCGGAATGAATTGTCATCCACAGCTGCGAAAGATTTAGATATACATTAAAACACTCTTGAAAATTGCGCAATTTTTATTACATTGTTTCTGTGATACACTGTTTTCTGGTGCTTGAATAATGTATGGTGTTTTTAAAATCTATTGTGTTAGATACAAAGTCACTGGAATGAAATTTGTTCTGTGAAATGTAATCGTTATGCGTATTGTCTGAAAATATCTTATTTAGCTACAAGCGGTTGCTGAGGGTTATTTTTGTGAAAAATCTTTGGTTCAAAAAATATTCTCGAAAAATCATAACAAGATTATCAAATGTAAGAATTTTCTTTTCTACCTTGATTCAAATGAATAATGAATTAATATAGAACAAAATATATTATGAAGCATGTCAAATATATGCTCAATTTTAATAAGAAACTGTTTTAAAATGCTCTACAAAAAGTCGACTTGTACTATACTGTGATTTTGCTATGGTATTTTATAATATAGAACTGGTTGTATTTGTCAGATTAAATTACTTAGATAATCCTTATCATAACTAATTTATAAATGTAATAAATTTCATAGTTATATCAATTATTTAAAATAAATTAGAATTCAATAGTTAAATAAATAAAATCTTTTATTTCAAGTTGTCTTTTATCCGACGATCTCAAAAGTTCTCTGCAAGTTAACTATTTTATAACAGTGATTGTCAATTTCTCGGTCTATGTTTACCGCAAAATAATACTCTTTAAAATATTCATTTTAATTTGCTTTAATTTTATCTCATTCGTTGAATTCGAATATTTACGCTAGGCTAAGTTTTTTGGTAAACAATATTTTATTTCTAGTTTTTGACACCCCAATTTAGGAATCTAATTATTAATTAATAATAATAATTATTTATTTATTCAGATATGTGAGTAAATGTTACGCGCTAGAAAGCTATATTACAAGTGCCTATTACTGCAACTAAATGAATACTATTTTTAATTAATATTTGAGTAACTTGAGCTCTAGGCTATAAGTATCATGATACCATGGTATTACGACTTTATGTATACTAACTTATAAATTTAAGAAGTTTTAAATAATTGTATATAATATTTGTGGTTGGTTTACTTTTGAGTCCAAGCGACTTCCCATTATATTTAGTAACCAAATCATATGTTAACCTGTGACATGGGTAGAACCAGTTTATGGAATCTGAATTTGTTAGAAAAACGGATAAATAATTGAGGGACGAATTATGGATGAGATGTCTTACAATATATGTAAGGAGTTATTTTATACTATCAAATAGTGCAATAAAATGGATCATGTTTCATTATTGCCATCCTGTAATAAGAGCATTAATTTTTTTATATAATTTTATTAGACCAATGTTGAGCTTCAGGCGTTAACAAATGAAGGATGAATATTTACTTAAAATTAGACAATTCAAATAAAATTAATAATTCGTGATGAATGGCATTGTGCCTTAAAGCAAATTGCTGAAACTTTCCGTACTAAAATGAAATTTTTTAAAAAACTTTTTTAAAAAATTTGAATTTTTTTTTATATATCAAAGTTTTTTTCTACTTTGAAATTTTTTGAAGATTTTGAACTTATTTTCAAAGCAATTGTGCTGCGTGGCTGTTTCAGAGAGAAATATCGAAGCGCGTAAGCGCTCTCTTGCAGACTAACACACAAACATTGATACGAAACTCATAGAAATGATAACAAAATTATTGAAATATTATTATTAAAATTTCTATAAATTATCTTGATATAGCCACAGAAGCTTTTTATACTTTTTCACTCGATATTTGAAACCGCTAGACCTGCCTTTGCAAAAAATCTAAATAGAACTTTATTTTGTCAATACAAATAATGTTTTCTGAATAATTCAAATCGGACGCTCCGTTCTCTCAAAAACTGAATTATCACATTTCGTTCTTTTTGCCCCGTATCTTCGAAATGTCTATCCTGCCTTTGCCAAATCAGCACGTTTCCTTATCAATACAAATCCAATATTTAGAAATCGTCGACGAAAATTTGTGTTCGTACACACACATACACATCCACATTTTCTAAGGTATGCTAAAATGTTCAGAAACCATCGAAACGTAGAGATATGCAAAAATTTTTAGTTTCGATTTTTGGACGATTATGATAACTTACCCTACGGGAACTTAATAACACAATTTCATAAGAATTCTTAACAAAATCATTTAGCAGAAATTTGGAAGACATAGAATTGATAATTAACAGAATGAAGTCTCTCACTCTATCGAGATCTTCTATTCCCTCGAGATGTTGGTCAGATCTGCATATCGACCTGAAGATCGTGGACTGATAGTATATCGTTCCCAATCATCTGGGCTGGTAATGTGCGGCGTGTCTCATTTCTGTAATGTCACTGCGTTGCATTACCGCGACGACCTTAAACTAGTTGCGGAGTCGCATAGAAGGGGAGGACATAACAAAACAATGCTGTTGTTTTAGACGGTGAATGGAAGGTTGCGATTATTACCCGATCGACTACGAAATCTCAACGACACATAATTCTGTGACAATAAAAAAAAAAAAAAAAAAAAAAAAAAAAAAAAAAAAAAAAAAAAAAAAAAAAAAAAAAAATGGGGCCGGCCGTGGTCCCGTGGTAAGAACGTGGGCTAGCAAATCCTAGTCCCGGGTTCGAATCCAACTGCGGTCGGTTCGGTATCAAAGCAGCTTGATACCAAATTTTCACTTAAAATCATAGATTTCAAATATGATTTCAAGTGAAAATGGCCTTTCGTGGGCATAGCTGTAGTGGCAACACGCCACTGGAAAGTAAAAAGTCATCACTATTACAACAATTGTAATAATAAAAATTCAGCAAATAGAGATGAGACAACTGTTTGGGTTGCCATCTATAATAAAAAAACAAGAAATTCATCACAACAGCTCATAGAACCCGTAAGTTCTGATCGCTGTTCAAATAAAAATTCAAAAAAAAAAAAAAAAAAAAAAAAAAAAAAAAAAAAAAAAAAAAAAAATTTTAGCACTAGGTCAAGTGATCGGTTTTTCAATACCACTTGAAAATCGAGTTGGAAAGTAATTAGATTCATCTAGTGAACTTTCTTACAACTGCCTGTCTAGCTTTAATGACTTGAATAATAGGTGAAGAATTAAGAAATATATATTGTATATAATTCATAACTTAAGAATCTTAGATTTGTAGTTCTATATTACGTGTATCCTGATCATGCAACAATAGACGATTAATACTGTCTTTACTCTTATCTGTCATAAAGATGCTCTCTAAGAAAAGAGTCAGGGTACTTCATTTGACTCTTTGATATATATATATATATATATATATATATATATATATATATATATATATACATATATATATATATACAGTAAACCCTCAGTTAACTCGGCACTCTGGGTGCACGGTTCCCATACTACGCGGAGCTAAACGTCCGACATCCCTCCGACTACACGGACTTCCTATTACACGGTTTTTGTTAAACAGCCTATAAGTTCCTTGCGCAACCTATGAGTGATTATAGAAACTTGATATCAAAAGGGTATTAATGTAAGTTTTGTTATCGACTTTTATCCTTTAGACATGCCTGAGTATATAATAGCAGTCTAATAACACGTTGGAACTGACTACTACGTCGCGCTAATTTTTGAATGAGTTGTTTATGTCATACATCTCATTGCGTCCGTATTACTCCTACATCAAATTGTATTTCTTGGTCTCCATACAGCACGATAAAAATGGTGCGATTTGTACTAACTCTGAGTTTCTCATAGCGCGGTTCCCATACTGCACTATATAAGTTTCCATAGAACGCACGACGAATTAGCCTGAATTGCACGTTAAATATGAATTTTTTATAGCACGGTCCCTGTGCTGTAAAATTATAGTATACGGTACGAACTTGCCACATATATATATATATATATATATATATATATATATATGATTTAGTTGTTAATTTTGATGTTGAGATATATGAGTAAGTTCTTGTGGGGCGATACATCAAAGAATAAAAAGCAAAGATTTATAAATTAATCTTTAATTCCAAACGTTTCGACATTCAATTTAATGTCATCATCAGTGGATCTAAAAACAGTATGAAAAATTAGTATATCTAGGTAATTATAATATATGTGGATTGGTATAGTAGCTATAAAATAAGATCTTATTTTGAAAAAAAAACTAATTTTCATCAGAAGACTTGCCCAGAGTTCTACTGGGACTGAAAAGCAAAGTATCATAGCACATGCCGATACGATTATTCTATTTAACTTTTAGAAAATTTAATATTGCTTATTTTTTTCTTAATGTTATATTTTCTAATATATCAAAGTCGGTGAATGAGACGCATTTCAGAATTACATGTAGCTCAGTAATAAATTCTCTGTAAAAGAATTCGTTTTTGTTTTCAAAATATTGGATTGAAAACTATAGATAGTATAGTTTTAGGAAAACTATTAAATAATATTCATTCTGTACCGCCAATAAATCCAAATAGTTATACCTAATTTTTTTGTTCATTATCGAATGAGGTACATGATTATTTTTGAGAGTCTTTTCTGTTATATTCCTTTTTTTTTCATCTAAACTACAACTGCCTGAGAAGGCATTCAGTAATTGTTGTGATTAGTTATTAAATAAGTTTTTAAAATACTACCAATTGGTAGTATTTCAAGTTAGTATAATAAATATAAATATGTGACAATAATTGCAAGCAGATAATAAATATAAATATGTGAGAATAATTACAAGCACTATACTAAATATATAACTACACTAAGTCTAATGGATCTAATCTTCTTAGTCTCTTGACAGTGTTCGCAGAAAGTAAGTCCTTTGCTAGTTCATTTGGATGGTTCTCTAATCTACAAATCTACTAATTTCTTCCGCTATTGATTGTATCCTGATGAACAAGCCAATTAGGTACATACCTGGGAGCCTCTAGTATTTTTTTGAGAATCTTGGTTTGAGCTCTCTGTAAGATGTTTATATTAGATCGACTGGCACTACCCCAGAGGGAAAGGCCGTAAGTCCAGATTGGTTTTAAGAGGACTTTGTATACAAGAAGCTTGTTGTAGGAAATTCTCTTCAAGCTGGAAACGTTTTTTCATTATATGATTTTTCCACGTAACCCTTCTGTCTAAGTGACCGTTATATTCCTAATCTACATATTGTTGCTTGTATTAGCGTGCAAACTATTGGCGACTACTTATAACGCAATGTTTTCAAATACAGGAATAAATAGATTAAATCATTATATATCCATACAAAGTGAAATTAGATGTATCCGAGTCCTATCGCTGCCCATAGCAAGAATATCTATTTACAAATGAACTGATAGATAGACTGAAACAGAACAAGCACATCCCGATGATGCAGCCCGACAAAGTAATCATCTAATATATCTAGAATCACAATTACCAGAAAATAAGTTGTAATTAAATGTGTGATTAATTCATCTATGCCTGATGAGCATCGGGACGGACGCACAATACGATTGTTCAATTTTAATTTTAGCACGACTCCGAAGAATAATTATACGCTAATTATAACTTCAAGGAATTCTGTGATTCGACACATATGTGATTGTGTCTGAACCTGCGAGCACCTCGATGCCTCTCTCGTTTAATTCATTCATAATTACTAAAATTTTTATATTCCAAGGACAGTTTATGAATCAATAAATACTTCTATACGTTCTTATATATGCGGACACATTCTAATTGCTAATTATTTATATCTTAATGTACTACGATTGCATCAGTTAATCACACCTTGCTGACACGATGACAGCGAATCAAAAAAAGGTCTTTTAGTCGATGACACATTTATTTGCTTTGTCTTAGATCATAAATTTTATAGTGTTTTTGATTCAGAGCAATATGTTATTAAAGCTAATAATCTTATAAGAAGCAGACCTATGAATGATAGATTATTTGAACAGCTCGAGTTTTTGAAGGATACTAATGAAGATTTGCGATCCAAACTAATTTAGTACAATAGTGACATCGCTTACTTGGCATTCATTTATTTAAAAAAATCAATGAATGCTATCTTCAACTTTAAGGCGATAAAATAAATTTAATGAAATTAAAATCTGTTTTTATACAAGCGAAAATTTGGACGAGGGAAAATAACCCAGTTTCCAAACTGAAACAAAAAAAAGATAGCGACATACACTCTTACTGTGAGCACTTGGATGCACTCCATTCAGATTTTTCTAATTGTAAGCGATTCGAAGATATTATGCAAATGAATATACCTGATTGGATTTTCGACCCTTTTTCAAGTGCATTTACAGAAGATTCTCCACAGCTACAAGAAGAAATGATGGAGATAGTAACAAATGATAAATTGAAATTTAAATTCAAAAGTGGGTACCAACAATTCTGGCTGCAAAAAGAGATTCCCACAAATTTGGTTTGTCATTGAAACATTTCTGATTGAATTAATAAAGTTATGATTGACACAAAAAAATTTCGCCATCATACTTAGTGGGACGTGGATTCAGCACTGTAACTAATTTATTAACAAAAAAAAAAAAAAATATTCAATCGTGGTGATTTCAGATTGCTATCTAAATTCAGAAACACCACAGTTAGGTACTAGTACATTATATTTTTGCATGGAAAATATAATATCATCACCATATATTACCGATAAAGGTAATTTTATAGATCTCAATGATCAAGTGAAAAGGTTCATAATTGAAAACGGACATTGTAGACCCAAGGGCCCTTTCTTAAAAGATAGCGACAATAGATCTTTTTCAGAAAAACATTATTATATTATTGCCAAGTCTGACGTGAAACTTGAACGTACATGGCTATCATATTCTTTAAAACTTCAGAAGGCATATTGTGAACCGTGCTGGTTATTCCCTAATCGTGCATGTAGACAACTACAAAATGTTTGTATTGAGGGCTTTGATGACTGGAAACATATTGTAGAAGCCATACAAATGCACGAGATATTGAAAATTTATCTTGATTCATGCATTACATATCAGCAGTGGCACTACATGGAACACTCGATGAAGGGCATGAATCTGCGATCAAAAAAGAAAAATCTTTTTGACGTCAAGTACTTTCGAGGCTTCTTCGTGTTACCTTGACTCTTTCAACCTGTAATTTAGCGTTTTGTGGCCATAGACAAAATGTAGATTCAAGCTCCAATGGAAACTCTTTGAGTATTATTGAATTATTAGCAAAATATGACCCTATACTACATGAATTAATAAGTAAACCAAAGGGCCAAGTATAATTTTTAAGTCCAATAATACAAAATGAGCTGATATCGCACCATTCTACTTCATTATATTTGATACGACTCAAGACATATAAAAAACTGATCAAATGTGTGAACTATACCCTTATTGTATGATCGAAAAAGACGAAAATGGGATACCAAAAGGACTCGTAAGTAAGGAGACATTTTTAGGATTTCATGAAGTTAAGGATCAAACTGCCTTAGAAATGCCGAAGAAAATTATTAAATCTATTACTGATAAAAATATCCCTTTAAATAAGTGTTGAGGGCAAGGATATGATGGTGCTAATACAATGAAAGGGACTTATGGTGGGTTCAAAAACTAATAAAAGATGTCGAACCAAATGCCGTATATGTGTACTGTGCTGCTCATAACTTGAATCTAGTACTCAATGATGCAGTGAGAGAGATTATTGATATGCAATTTTTTTGAAACAGTTCAACAAATTTATAATTTTTTTGGCCATAGCATTAAAAGATGAAACATTTTATCAAGTGTAATATCTAATAGCGAAAGTGAATCAGCAGTAACACTAAAAACATTAAACCCTACTAGATGGGCAGGACGTTATGATGCCGTTTTTGCTTTAAAAGTCCGTTTTGTTAAAGTACAAAAAAGCACTAGCAAAAACAATCTTATTCTATTGTAAACCAGATGAAAGAAATGAAGCTGTTTCACTTAAAAAGAAAATTGAAAACTTTAATTTTATAATGCTACTGGTTTTCCACTGTAAGATCCTACAAATCATCTATGCAGCATCTAAAGCACTTCAATCTAAAGATTCCGGTCTTTAAAACGCTTGAAAATTTGCATGGAAGAATTGGAAAAGTATCGGCATGACTTTGAAAATGTGAAACTAGAAGCTAATATCGTAACAGAAAAATGGTCCATTAACTCCGAGTTTTCTAAATCTCGTCAGAGGAAGGTAAAACGCCATTCTGACGAGCTTTGCGAAGATGAGCGTCTTCAAGATCCGGAAAGTTTGTTCAAAGTGAACATATTTTATCGAGTTTTGAACATCATCATTAACCAACTCAAATCGCGTTTTTATCCAATGAATGAACTTATTTCAAATTTCAGTATTTTACAGCCTTCAACATTAGAAGTATTAAATGATTCTGAAATAATGAAAAAAGCTTTAGAATTTGTTGAGGTGTATAAAAAGAATATATCTAAATTTTTTGCCAGAGAAATTCTTAGTTTTCTTAGTTAGAAATAGAAAAATCTTCCTGTATTTAAGACTTAGCCAATTTATTATTAATTAAAAACCATTTTATGTCCCGCAGAAATCTCGAGATGTGCACTGCATTATTATTATTTCTTACAATAACTGTGACTACAGCTAGTGCTGAAAGATCATTTTAAAAATTAATATTAATAAAAAACTATTTGAGGAACTTTATGGGACAGCGTAGATTATCTAACTTGGCTATCTTGTCTATTGAAAATACTATGGCTCGTTCATTAAATTTTGATGATGTTATAGACAATTTTGCAGAACTGAAAGCACGAAGAAAAGATTTTAATTAATAAATACCTTATTGAAATTAAATTGTTGTTTTTATTTCATTCTTAATTTATGCATATTTTAAATAGGTTTCTTCACCAAAAAGGCCAGCGAGTAGATGACGAATATGAAGTCTTCAAAAATATTGAAAAGGATTAGATTGTTGAAAAAACACGCGAAAAATTGATTGTTAATGTTAGGTTATGTAATAATTATTTCTTACCCCAAAGTACTACGTTTTTCTCTATTGATTTCAGTCATAAAAAAATTACTTTCTATAGTTTATTTATTACAATGTTTAAACACAAAAATTTTATGTTTGATTTTCAAAACAAAGTTTTGTATATCATTCATTATATTTATATAATCGTTAATAAATTATTTAATAATTGTACTTTTAAATTATTAATTTTGGGTTGTAATTAATTTAATGTTTGTTTTTTGTACATCTTAAATAATTTCTTGATTTAAAACCATAAAATATGAATAAGTCGAAGTAGATTTACTCATTTTCAATACAATTCATAACAAATCGTGGATATATACAACGTTAAAATCAGCACGTTGAAAAGTTTCGAGTTTTTTTTTAAATTAAATTAAAACCACTTGATTTTAATGATGGGGCCCCATCAAAAGAATTTGCCAGGGCCCGAAATGGCCTAGTTACGCCACTGATTAAACTACATGGTCGAAATTTTATTAGTGGATGCTTTATGTTGGAATAGTGATTTTTTAATTTAGATTATGCCTGTATTAGAATATGTTTAAAAATATTTTGTGCAAGCGCATATACAGGGTATTCCAGATTTTGACGTCAAGTCGAAAAGATAATATTGACTTAACTATCCTGAAAAAAAATTAGAAAAAAATTATCTCGCGTTGTTTGGAAAGTATGAGCTTTTAATTGCAACCTAGAGCTTTTGTAAAATTATGACCATTTTTCGATAATTGTGCTTATTTTTTACTTATTTTGTTCATTTAAACTTTGGAACCGTAACGGTGAATAATATTTTTAGGACCGCAACCAAAAACAATAGCGCAAGTGCTATAAGTTTTCAAGAAATAAAACTTTTTGTTGAACTATGAATTTAATATTTTCAACATCAGTCGACTTTTAGAGGCTCTAAGAAGTCACAATCTGTACCGCAGCTGTACCGCAACAACAATTGTATCACTTCGTTTCGGCTTGACGTCATAATCTGGGACACCACGTATTTATATAGTGGATATAAAGAGCTTTACATGCAGATATATATGATACTACAAAATGCTATCAAATTCTAATACTTTTATTAGGCTTTAATTCTTATCTATTTAATTGCAGTAAAGTTAAAAAAAATTCATTGTAGAATTTTGTTTGAACTCTCTGTAAGTGTCGTAAGCAAAAAATCTGCTTCGAAATGCTTTTGTCGCCATGTCTTGAACCTTTATGGAAATATTCAATCAAACCCGATATTTTTTGTCCGTCCATATACATTTTTTCTCATTTTAGACTCTTGTCGAAAGTTGAATGCATAATTTTTTATTGATTTTATATTGTTTTTTATTTTAATTCTGACACCTCCTTTGTACTACTGCATCCTTTCCCATCGCTGTCTGCGCGTTGTCGCCAGCTCTGCCTTTTGAATAACGAGTTTTGTTTCAATCGATTTTTTGCGATAAAAACCAAAACCATTGAAATCTCTTGCATACATTATATTAAAAACAATATTATTATTTTGGCTTTATTAATTAATCACATATTTCTAATGGTAATTGCCATTATAACTTTGTCAGATAGGGTAGATTATATTCCGACCGATATTTACAAAAACTAAAATGTTGTATTCATCGGGTGGATGATAATGTGTGTGTGGTTTCAACGAACATTTTTTGTCCGTATAACAATATTATAGGCCTGCAAAAAGTGGTTTAATTATAAAAATTAATTAAAGTTTAGAATAATAGGCTATATACACCACGTTTGTTCGTAGTGGTTGTTCGGCACATTATTACAAAATATCATTATTTACACATATCAGGATGTTTATGCAACTTACCTTAAGGCAAAATGCTTCTTACAGTTAGTTGTTTATACTATCTCAGACATATAGTTTAAAACATTTTTTCTGTATAGCAAAGGACATGTATTTACGCATAGCAGACTAGGCCTTCTGTATGGTTATGTTGGACTCAATAAATACCAACTAGAACCTCCGCTTATCTCTTGCCTCGCGGAAGCCACCGTTATGCAATACTTCAAGGGGGAGGGTCTAGAATTCTATGAAATCCACTTTTAATTAAACTCGCATCCTAATTGTTGCTATTGACTCCTTTTTTCCGAAAAACGCGAGTAGTTAGAAACATATCATCTTCATATCAATGTCATTGGCAAAATTTGCAGACATCGAAAATACGTTATAAGCCTGAAACTGTAATTAATTTAAGTAATTAAAACTAAGTCTGAAATGTCACTATACATGGCTAAAATAGCTATTTCTGAAATTTTGTAACCGTACAAGTCAAAATTTTCAAACCTCTTTATTTTTACTATACGCGGGTGAAAAAAGATAAGCAGCAAAGATTATTTTTAGATTGGTTTCGGATTTGGTTTTGACTGAAAATCTTTGGTAAGATATAAGTGTTTAATACACTTTATGTGCTATGTATAAATTGTCGGAGAATTTGTGGTTTTGTAACTAAAATTACATTCATATTTATACATTCTAAAGATTTTAGTTCCCTCGTTGATTTTATTGCAACCGCGTATAGTATCTAAAAAGCATATTGCTTGCGATATCGATTTGAGTTACTTTGGACGTAAAGCATCACATGAACGCAAACAAAGCAAAAAGTGTCATTAAAACGGCACATTAACACTAATTGCATAGCAATTTCCATAATGAAACTTTAATTATACATTGTAGACGAAACACGGGCAGAATCAATAACAATTAATTATGAATAGGTGTATTGTTTTCCAAAAATATGTAACTATTATATAGGTTGCAATAAAAATTATTCAAGACTTTGTATGAAATATAGTTATATAGTTTTATTATTTAATTATAATGTGTTTTTGAATATCTTGAAACAGTTTACAAATTTTGAGTTACGGATTTTAATCTCGTTGTGAACTTTTTCATAAGCAGCAACTTTTAATTTTGAAATATAAAATCCTAATACTAAATGTAGTGTCGATATATCGACACAAAAATATCGTGACAAAAATATTGATTCTGTCGAGTAATGACTATTAAAAATTGTTTTTCAGCAGGAGAAAAAATGACTATGTACATTTTATATTCAATATATGTGTGTAATTTACGGTTTCGAATCAATATACATATAAGGATTCATTAAAATATAATGTATATAAGTTCTCACATGAGCTAAATCATAATAAATTTAAATTTTGTTATTGTAAACATATATATTTGTTTTTTGGTTCAACTCAAAAATTTTGATCCAAACAGGTTTTCATATATGTATGAACTTTAAAATTGGAAATTAGGATAATGTGAAAACCCTAAAATGTTTCAAATTTTGCTCGTGCAACTTCGATTTTTTATTGCTGTTTATAAATAAATTTTAGAGCGAATACTAATCAAAGTTCCAATTACTATTATTGTTTAAGAATAGACATTGTTAGTTATAAATTTTGGAAATGATTTGAATAATATAACAAGAAGTATAATTATTTTTTTATATATTAAAACATTTTTTGTTGAACGCCATGTGCAGAGCTCTATCATAAGGTAGAGCACATTCGAACATTTTAACCTGTTGAGATTTTAATTCAGATTTTTTATATTAGTTAATTTTATACTGTGCAAATTGTAGGAGATCATTGTAGATTATTATAATGTTATTTTATTAATTTATCATGTGAAAATCATATTCTTCTTCACTAATATTCAGTATTCAGGTATATTTTTTTATTTAAATCATTACTTTTAATACTTTTAATTCAAATATCTTAAATGGTTTAAAATAAGACTATTCTTAGGTAGTTAGGTACCTACAATAAAAATTAATTATTGACATTACTTTGTAATTAATTATATTACGTTATTAATACACATAACATTTGTACAATATGATTTTTATATTGTTTTTTTTTTCAAATTATCTTTAACCATTTTTTCTAAATTCTGATCGACTATTTTTATTTTTTATCTTATTTATCTTTATTTTTTATAATTTTAGATTAATTAGCAAGTGTGTTTGTACCATTGTATAGTAATTGTACCTACTTATTGCCTAGAATATGTAGATAAATTTGATTCTTTCATTACCTAGAGAAGTAAAGATTTAAAAAAAAATATTTTCATTATATGATGTATTTTGATTGTACATATAGTTGATATTTTGTTTCCCGAAATAAAAACATTGAAGAACGAGCTATATTCACAAATTGGAAATCTTTTGAATAAACAATGTAGAGACTGAAATTACTTTCGAAGGACGCTCTCGAGAAATACCGTCGTATCGCCTAGGTTAATTTTCTTTATGATGAATAATCTTGATTGAAGATTTATGAATTTTTCATGTAAATTGCAGATGTTTTAGTTATCGATCATGTCCCATGTGACATCTCCATGCCTGTCAGTTTCTTCTGGCTTCATACGTTCCGCGCACGGCGACATAATTTCCGGGAAGCCGATTTAATCGAACCCTTTCTTCGCGATGAGTTAAGAGGTTTCAAATAGTTTTTTTTTTTATTTATTTATGTCAGACTTGGTTCAAATTGCAAATAATCTTTAATTAAAATTATGGAAAAGCTATTAAGAAAAGCGTTTGAAGATAAATATTTTCCTTGAAGTAAACATTGATGTAGTGAAGTTTATATAAGTGCATGTATGTTTACTTGTGTAAGCATGATTATTATGCTTGAATTGGATAGTTGAAATTCATGAATTTCCAATTTTTATATAATTTATGCTCCATTTCCAAATAACAAATATAATTCATAATTAGTTATTAAGTACCAAAAATGTATTAAAATTGTAATAACTGCTTAAAATGTTATTATTGGCGAAGAGGGCTAATTAGATTTTTAGTTATCTATAAAAAGTTAAGAATAGGTTGAACAAAAATGTGCTCGTTTCTTACTTCACTGGATATATAGTTATTCCCATAGTTTCTATGGGGAAAATAATAGTACTATCGCAAAAAATCAAGAATAAAATAAGTTTTTTAGGGATCCTTACGTTTCAAGGCTTTCTGAACATTTGGGCATATTTTAGAAAATATAGGTGTATGCATGTGCTTGTTTGTGTGTGTGGAATTGTGGATACAATTATTCGTCCACGATTTTGAGAGCACAGATGAACCAATTAGAATGATTCAGAAAACATTGGATTCCTACTGGGTTAGCCGTTTTGGAGATACGGGGCAAAAAGTGCAAAAAGTTTACGTTACACGTTAATGGTGCATTCGAGTAAATTGATTCCAAAGGATTTGAAATCGATTGACGTTTGATTCGAATTGATGGCGAGACGTGTTGATTAGTTTTTGGCAAAGGCAAGTGCCTTTTCGGAGATACAAAGCAAAGAACGCAAAGAATGGCAGAATCAGATTCGAATGATTTAAATGATATTTTAACAATATCATTGTTAATAATAATAATATTGTAACAAATGAAACCATTCACAGCGACCTCAAGATGAAAACGGTGCATTTAACTTTCCAAGAATTCAAGGAAAAATGCAAACCCAAACCGGACTCACATTCGAACCCATCTATAGTTGAAATTACTAAACCTTATGGTACATGGAGATTGAAACGACAATGGCCTTTAGACTTAGTCTTAGATTAGGTCTAATATAATATTATTATAGATTGCTAAATAAAACGAGTTAAAAAAAAAAAATTATATTTTATTTATATTGACGGAGTGAATAATAGATTAAATTTTTAAGAAGGCTGGTCCAGCGGTTTCGGAGTTGCAGAGAAAAATGTTAAAACAAATGTTATTATTGATTCATAAACATGTATAAATATCGATATACAGATGTCAAGTAGACATTAAGGCCAGTAAATAGGTAGACAAGATGACAAGTAAAACGGGTGGACAGGTTGGCAGGTACAAACTTGGGCAAGTTAACACTTAGGCAGACAAACACTTAGACACGTAATCACTTAAACAGGTAGACAATTAGGCAGGTAAACAAACTGTTTGATCGACTATTTATACAATATCGGGAAATTCATGCAACTTGCCTTAAGGCAGAATATTACTCAAACCTAGTTATTTATCTAGGTCATTATTATAATATCATTATCATAAGGCAGATGGCAATAAAGTATCGATCAATCAAAACGTTTTTGAATCGTCCAAAACTTAAGTTTGATTTCGTGAAGTTTATCCGTCAATTTTAGAATTCTGATATTTATTATATATATTATTTTTATATTATCAATTTTGTGATCTTAACTAAATAACAAAGAATAAAATTACAATAGTAGTTTCTACAATACTCTCCTGAAAGGGCGCTAATCAGTTTCTAGTTATCCTATAAAAAGTTAAGATCGTATTAAACGAAAAATGTGCTTGTTTTTCATTTCTCAATCGATCAATCAAGACGCCGTTGCATCATCGAAAAGTGAAGTTGCGTTTCGTGAAAAGTCCTTCGTCCTCCGTCCTGCGTCCTGCGTCTTTCGTCCTCCGACGGCTTCGCTTTATGTCCCCTGGCGTCGGGGACATAAATTTTAAGAGTCTATAAAAGTGTGCGCTAGTGCTCGACACGCCGTCGCTGACATACAAAACGTAGAGTTCATAAAATATCACGAATGAAGGCACTTCGAAAACTGTACGGCCGTTAACGTACATCGCTTGTTCCTGCATGCGTGTCGAGGGTTGTAGCTTTCAAATAATTTCCACAAAATTGGTTGTCGATGTTAGAATTCAGTTCGTACATGTATATTAGGATGCAATTTAATTGATACATTGATAGCATTGAAGATTTTTGGTAAATCTTTCTTAATCCTTTTGCTACGGGAGTGCTTTCCGCCGAAGTATCGCTGGTGTACGGGAACAGCATGTTAACATATTTTAAAATTTTTGAATTCCATCAATAAAATCTATTAAAGATTAAAATTAACGCTTTCAATAAACTAAAATTCGCAAAAAAAATTCAATAGATTAACTCATAGTAAGAAAGAAACATGGACCAACGCGTATACAGAGGTAGTCGAGTGGATGTCGTTCATGGACGACACTCGTATACAAACGTAGTTATGTGCATCTTTCATGAACGACACTTGTAGTAAAAGGGCTAACAAACTAATCACAGAGCAAATGCAGACAATATGATGGATTATAAATCACTGAACGCACTTAGTAAATTATTTTTATATATTTTTCTCTTCTATGTCCAGTCTTTGCCATGATATGCAGTCTTATGAGTTGGTTGAATCCGTTGTTCTTTATTTTTAAATTTGAATCCCCTTATATTAGAAACTTGGCGGCATCCAAGTCGAAAGGGTTAATATTAAGTTAATTAAAACTTTGCTATTTTATTATTTATGTTTTAACATTCATTTCAAAAATGTTATCATTTACAGCATGTTCATTTTAAAATCACTCTTATTACTTTGCTCATGCAAAATTTCAAATTAACGATATTTTGATTCCTATATTGTACCTTACATTAGCTTGTAATATAGCTCAGATTCTCATACATAAATTCTTAAAACTCGACTTCTTTACTCACATTCTTCTCAAATATTTCTGCTTAAACTAAACACACCAAAATATTAAATTGCGTTCATACTTTTGTCAAATTTCGGGAGGGATTATGATCAAATCATTATTTAGATACCGTCATAATGTTCATAAAATTTGTGGGTGATCTATTGTTTTTCTTTCATAGCAACCCCAAGCTTGTATATATAGTCCTGTACTCCGAACCAAGAATTCAATTGCGAACAAAATATATTTTAAAATTATAGTTTTTTTTAACATGGTGCTTCTCAAAGCTCCAAGCTCGATGCCCATATCGGTCAGGCAGGTGGCAAGAAATAGTGATATCAGTTTTTACTTGAAAACATAGATCTTAAAAGTTTACAAGTAATAATAGAATTTATTTTTTTATATTAATTGTATATTTATAGAGAAAATAGATGTTTGGACTTTATGGATGGTGTCTCTGCTCAATTGCATTAGTGTAATTAATCAATTTATGACATATGATTTTTTATGACTTTGATAAATCGTTTAAAATGTTTAGTATGTATATATATATAGTATATTTTTGCTTCGAAATTCTTTGTCAGCTTTATCACATAGTGCACTTAAGTATCGCACACAAAATCTATATAAAGTAGTAGTTGCGTAATACTCATAATGCATGAGAGTACTGAAAAGCTGCTGAAAATATAAAAAATATAAATTAATGCCGCGTTATGACTCGCTGTTGCAGTATTA
>NW_020536626.1:0-32806 GCF_003426905.1 Ctenocephalides felis
AGAAAACAATTTATCTGAAACAAAAACGAATATCGTTAATAGCACTCTAAACTCTAACAGAATTGCATATAAGAATATTAAAAACTTCTTAATTTAAGTGAAGTTTTGTTACATATAAAATAAATAGTGTTTTATTTATAGTTAGTAAAACAAAAAAAAAGTGTATACCATTGTCATCATCTATATGGTAATGAAATGGAAATAAAAAAACTAAACATAAATAGAAAGGTATATATATATATGAACCCATAAATATTCAAAATAATGAACTATTTACATTATCTAAAAATAATATTAAATATAACAATATAATAATATTTACTAATAAAAAATAATTATCATTAAATAAATAATGGTCTTATAATCAAAGTCAATTTTTTTCAAGATCTTCTTCTCGTTGTGTGAATAATAAATATATTGTCATTTTATCGTAACAAATAATATAACAAATGTTATACGAAATTTATATCAACCTATCAGTAAATCTTTAAACTTTCATCGTTCCTCTCCGTTATATAATAATATTAATAGAAAATAAATTAAAAAGAATTCGTATCATATCAAACTATTGGTTATGAAATATGATTATGGTACTTTGAATGATAAAATAATTGCTTCATAAGCAATATTTGTGTTATCCTAAAAACACATCTCAGTAACTTATAATTATAATCTCTACTCAAAACTAGATATTATAAACATATGAATAGATATATTCTAATTTATTCAGATTTAAAATAATAAAGGAACCCAACATTCGGGAATGACATCAAGAAATTAAGTAAAAAAACATTTAAAATTTCGTTCTTCTCGTGTTGAAATAAACTGTCTAGGAACAAACAATTTATTAAGCTATAATTGTTTTACTATCTTTGTTCATCAATTCAATATAAATTTGATAATATGCATAATTAATAATTAGACTTAAAATGTTTACGATATTTTATTACGATTTTACATTAAAAATAGGTCTTGACCTTGCACCTGCTGAGCCTTTACCTGTACGTCAGGAAGCAGCGCCTGAAGATGACGATGACGATGATGATGATGATGACGACGATGATGATTTCGGATTAGGATTAGGAGGCGATGACGATGACGATGACGATGATGATGACGATGATATTGTTGACTTTGGTCTAGGTAAAAAGAGTATTTGATTAACAAAAAAATGTGATAGTTAATTGTCATCATTAGTACGTTATTTTTTGCATTGTATATTACATTAGTTATTTTAAACTTCTTTTATTGTAGACTAAATATTATAGTACTAAAAGTATGAGATATTTTCGTAAACCTTTGTAGATTTACTATTTTTGCTACTATATATATATATATATATATATATATATATATATTAGGGTGTCCTTAAAATGGTCATTTTTGAATTTCCTTGCTCCCAGGGGCTCAAATGGTTCCAAATTGATAAAAACAATTTTCTGAAAGTTTAGCTTTAAATATTAACGTTTAGATAGAGCGCAATTTAATCAAAGTTTGTATGGAAAGAGCATAGAAAAAATTTTGAAATTTAAAAAAAAAATGTTTTAGTTATAACTTAGCGACAAATGAATGAGTTTCATTCATTCATTTGTTCGCTAAATTACATCTAAAAACATTTTTAAAATTTTTAAAAATTTTCCATGCTATTTCCATACAAAACTTTGATTGAATTGCGCTCTATCTAAACGTTAATATAAGAGCTAAAACTTTCAGAGAATTGTTTTTTATCTATTTGGAACTATTTGAGCCCCTGGGAGCAAGGAAATTCGAAAATAACCATTTTAAGGACCACCCTAATATATATATATATATATTATATATATATATATATATATATATATTATTATTCAAAACAAGTCTACTAGCTAACGTGTTTTACATAAATATCCGTAAGTTTTTATATCACAGAAGTTTAATCAATATATTATTGAGTTATTAACTATTAGGTGATGATGACGATGACGACGACGAAGAAGAGAATCAGCAGATAACGAGGTGGAAAGTGCAGATTATACAGGATTTAGTCTTTTGAGCGATGATTTTCTAGGTGGACTGTTTGGAGGCAGCACCTCAAACAAGAAAAAAATCCACAGGAAAAAAGCAGCCGCCGTTGCGCCTACCCGTGCTCCTACGACAACTACAACTAAAATCATTCGCAAACCCCTAAGAAAGAAAGTTTCTGTAGCAGCATCATCGACAACAGCTGTGCTAAACCAATTAAACATACATTTTCGACACAGTCCTACAAAATCGCGACTACAACAACCTGCTGTGTACCACAAAGTAATTGTGAATAATGTACCACAATACATTGTCAAAAAACCAACTTCAACCGGCCTAAGACGAACCACAACTACACAAATTCCATTTACAGACAACATTTCTATCACAACTATTAGAAATCAACTGTTAAATACTCCTAGTCTAGAATTCGCGCATAATCCTATTCAAAATGAAATACAACCTTCGTTGGAAGTTTTACAAAATACCCAGTTAGGCTTCGACGATTTAAAGTTAGAAGAAACGCGAAATCCGATAATAGAAACAGCCGCTGAGCCAGCGATAGATAATCACGAAGCAAAGCTGTTCAAGATTCAATAGTTGCCGAACAAACTTCAGTTCAAGATACAAGTGCAGCACCTGAACAACCTATGCAAGCAGAGAACAATGATTCTGATGATGAGGATGACGGCTATATTAGCGTCGGTTCTGAAGACGACACTATCGAACCTGTAAAAGCTCAAGAACCAGTAAAAGCTGTTGAAGATACGTCTGCGCAAGCAACTCCAGCCGAAGAACTGGCTACTGTCGAAACAAACAAAGTTGAAGTAATATCTAATCCAAATGAAGTCATTGTAGCTCCTCCTAAAAAGCCAGCTTCTTCTTCCGGACTGGACGGAATAGTAGAATCGATAGAATCTATAGGCGGGCTTATTGGTGGAGAAGATGACGATGATGACGACGACGACGATGATGATGACGACGATGATAAAGAAAGCACTGAAAAGGATGAAGATGACGACAGCGACGAAAGTGATGAAGTAGAAGATAATACAAAGAAAGGAGAAAAGATGAGGATGACGATGATGATGACAACAGCGACGATGATGACGACGATGACGACGATGATGACGATAGCGATGAAGACGATGACGAAGTTCAGGCCACAAAACCGGGCAAAAAACCTGCATCCGAAGTTAGCAATACGACACAAAACCCAAAAAGAAAAAGGAGAGAAAGATGATACATTCGGATTAGGCGCAATACAGAACTTTGGGCTTCAGACGAAGAAACAATAAAATGATGCTGGTAATATTATTTAATAATAGGTAGCTTTTCTATATATAATTTAATTTTATACCTACTAGTTGTAAGAGTTTTCTTTTTAAATTATTTCTGAAAGCATCATTTGATCCTTATATGTTAATAATATTTATTTATTTATTTATTTATTGTAATAGACCTAACACAACTGAGCCATTTTGATCATATTTTAAAATTAATTTATTGTGTACTATATAATTTTAAGTATTGAATGTTTGAATGGCGTAATAAAAGTCTCTGTGTTTATAATTGTTTTGGAGTTTTATTTATGAAAGTAAATATTTCTATATTTTACGGATTAGTTATGAAACAGTTAGGAAACTGATATGAATAATTACGATTAAAAGATGAGTATTGGAAAGTTCCATTCTTATAATGCTGTGCAAATGTCAAACACTGAAGAAATCTTTTCTTGAAAGTTTTAAATACAATGCACGAAACACGATACATCAAATAAAATTCAATAAAAATATCAATCTATGATTTTGTTTATACGAGGTCTGTTCAAAAAGTACCCGGAATTTTCGTTTTTTCAAAAAAATATTTATTTATTCGTCTACATTAATGTGGTCCCCTTCAAAGTAGTCCCCCCCCAGATATAATACACTTATGCCAGCGTTTTTTCCAATTTTCGAAGCACCCTTGATATTCACTTTTTGATATATCCTTGAGCACTCTCAGCGATTTTCTTCAATCGAGGAAAACCGCTGTCCTTTCATGGGTCTCTTCAACTTTGGGAATAGAAAAAGTCACACGGAGCCATATCTGGTGAATTTTTGCACTTTGCAACACTTTATTTCATTTTTTACGCAAAATTTAATACAAATTCTTTGACTTTTCAATTCTTCCATTGTAAAAATCGCCGAGCTCAGAAAAACACGTCGAACCTTAGCGACTACCACAGACAAAGTAAACAGTGAATATAGCTGAAAATTTCATCATACTTTAGGGGCATGTATACCAACACAATAAAAAAAAAATTTTGACAATCAGACACTCCAGACCCGCGAAATTTAATTATTAGTAATTCCGGGTACTTTTTGAACACACCTCGTAAATGAAATTTATGAAAGAAAATTTATGGCTTAATTATTTTTACCATCGTAATTCTTATAAACTTGAATAAACATAAAGCCGTTAAATAAATATAAAAATATATTTATCATGTTCATGGACTCTGTATATTTTCTTACATAATATGGATTTTCCAATTTAAAAAATTAATTGAATAAATGATTTTGTGATCAAAATATAATTTCATCAAATTTCTGATATTTTATAACTCTCTATTATTTTGTTTTACTAATCTCAACTATCTAATAATTAAGCAGTAATCACATCATATAATAATCATGCCTTAAATTAATAAATATATAAATACAAAGTTAAGTATAATAAACTCACAATAATTTACTACGTTAAACGCAATATGGTAAAAAACAAGTACAATAAATTTACATATAATAAATACAATTAAATATAAATATTTGATATTATAAAATTTAATTAAATTTTATATTGTAATATTAGTGTGTCTTCGATGAAAAACATCGAATATACGGAGATTGGTTGGAACGACCTTTGGTGCTATTACCATTCTTTTTCTTCTTTATTGCTAACATCAAAATAAAAACTAAAATTATTTTGTTTTTGATATTATAATAATGATTTAAAGAGGTGTGCGCATGAATTAATTGCCAATCTTAATATTATACTAATATTTTAAATTTCTCAGCATACTAAATAAGTATGTAAATAAAAATGTTTCTTATCCCAAATTATAGACTTGCAACTCGTGTTCCAATAGAGTATATAAAAAAAAAATTTAAAACCTACATCTGATTCCATCTATCTTCTATTAACTGCATGTGTTCATAACACTCTATGGGTTGTATCTCAACTCACATACAAAAGTCTTCGTATTATTATTTAGTTGGAAAAGTAATTTTCGTACGAAATATGGTTGCAGGTTTCTGACTCTACTTAAAATTTAAGATAGTAGAGAGATAATTTAGAACTATAGACTACGGCTTGGTCGAAACATGTTCTGCATAATTTGTATAAAAAATAAGTAAATTACCTTCAATTATAAACCAATCGTTAAATAAATATGGTGATGATTCAGAATGCTCCTTTTACATCCGATCCGATCGATAGCGATTCTATTTTTGCAGATTTCAAATAAAATCCAGTTAAATTTGTTAAGGTAATCATTATCTGAGCCAACTGGACATCGCAAAATAGTTTCTAACTAAATTTTCGTCATACTCTTCATCTTCATCATCCCCTTGATCAATTTCGGAATCAGGACCCTGCGACGATCCTGGTGGCACACCGCCGTCTTCGGGTTTAAGAACATGGAATCCATTATCACCTACAAGAAATGGAATTTGGTATAGTAAGATAAATTATTAATTACAATTCAATATAATAACTAGTGGGGCGCATGGCATCGTGCCTTAAGGCAAATTGCTGAAACTTACCGTACCAAAAATAATTTTTTTTTAAAAGATTTACATTTTTGAAAAATCTTTGAGAAACTATAAATTTTCAAAAAAAAAATGTTTTCTTTATTTTGAAATATTTTGGAAGTTCTAAACTTTTTTTCCAAACAATTGTACTGCTTTAACTGCATAGAGACGAAATATCGAAGCGCGTAAGCGTCGCGTCGCCGTCTAACGGATAAACATTGGTACGGAAAACCCATTAGGAATGTAAACAAAATATATACTTATTGTTTAAATCTATATAAAATATCTGATAATTTCATGTGCTTATATCTAATGATCATTTTTGAACGTCAAATGGCATGTTTTTTTACTTTTTCCACTAGATCTCCGAAACCGCTAGACCTGCCTTGATGAAAATTTAATCAGTTGTTCATCTTGCCAATACAAGTAAAATGTTTTTTGAATTATCAAAATCGGGCACTCCGTTATCTTAAAAACAGAGTTACCGTTTGTGGCACTTATTGCCAAAAACTAATCAGCCAACTATGCCAAAAACTAATCAGCACGTCTCCTCATCAACAGCAATCGAATGTTTTTTTTAAAGAATTCAAATCGGTTGATTACTATAACTTACCCCACGGAAAGTTAAAAATAATACAAACACAAGCAAATACACGCACACACACACACACATATATATATATATATATATATATATATATATATATATATATATATAGATAGATAGATACTTTATTCAAATTATATATATATATATATATATATATATATATGTATATGTATATCTATACATAATATAGAATATAAAATTAGGTAGAACGCCCGAGGTCTTCATGATCTATTACAGCATTTAAAAATAAGACAAAAAATCTTTCCTTAGTTCTTAATTTTTTGTTTGCAAAATATATTTATATTTGAATCAATTTACTTTCAGGTGATAAAATAATAATTTTATAATAGAAATTAAAGTGCAGAAATACGAATTCAAATAATTTCATTTTTAGAAAAATTGAGGCTTTTTTTACTTTTTTATTGTATATATAATAATTACTATAACTGAAATTTACCGTAATATCAGGCGTAACTAAAATTAGAGACAAGACAATTAAGAATTATTGTTAAAAAATTTAATTTGGCCCCAAAGTAACAACATGTGCATAAAAAATATTCGCGTCGCAGTGAAAAATCATCACATTTTGTATAAGTAGCTTTTTGAAAGTGTTTAAGAATGCAGATATGCGTTGAATATTAAAAGCAATGAAAGCTGAAAAAAAGCTTTATAAAAAAAAATTTTTTTTTAAACATCTAATATTGATAAAAATAATATAGTATTTATACTTTTACTATAGTAATAAAGTATTAATAATTTTATTAAAACTCGACTTAAAATACGATTTTAATTAATATTTAATATTTAGTTCGTGAATAATAGCATTGAAACTTTATCATATTGATTGTATATAAATTTTACTGTAAAATAATAAAACTAAATGCTTAGTTACATTAACCTTCTTTCGTTTTTAATTAATTCTATTAATATCAAATCTTCGATATGTAACAATCTACTATAATTATTATTTAGCTTCATGAATTCAATGATTTAGTTGAAATAGATGACATATTTTATATTGATTGATAGTTCTATATTTACATTTACTTTAAATAAATGCAATTAAAAGATTTTAGAAAGTATTTTATAAAAAAAAACATTTGTAATCTTACAAACCGATTAATTGAAAAAAAAACTTCTAGAATAATAAAGAATGCATGTATGTATCGTGATTAATTAATAAATTACCTCGCCATAGTATTTGATACATATTTTATTGACTGGATAAAATAATTTATATACTATGCGATAAAACGTTCAACGTAATATGTAAGAAAAAGCATAATGAAATAAAACAATACCTATCATAACGCAGTCAAACGATCGATGGAAGAGATCAAAGCCTTCCCAATCAGCATTCATTTCAGCACATAAATGAAGATTTCTTCCCTTAAAGTACACATTTGTGAATTTTGTGCACAACTGGATGAATTGCAGTCTCGGGACTCGTACACAAATTGGTGGAGGATTACGACCTTTATGCATAAAAATAAATTATCATAAATTTAGAAACAATTATAACACAATAAATATTATACGAATAAATTATCATATTTTCACATATGACTCAAGCAAACCACTGATCAAAAGTTTGATCTTTCGACACAATGACTATATCAGTTTTGAAATTGAATGTTACTTTTTTACTTTTACTTTATATGATAAAAATACCATGTAGAAATCGATTATTGAACAAAAATGCATAATTGCATTGATTTCTAACTAACTAGCATTACTAAATTATTTTACTATTACGAGAAGTACTGGCATATTCAAAAAGAAACTATCAGTAAATCTAAAATACTATTATTGTGACACTAACGTAAAATTAAATTAATAACAGTCAGTTATAATAATCCTGTTTTGCGGGTACACGAACTTTAATATGTTATTTTTTCGAAGTGTGTAACATCCTCGATGTCCTTTATAAAACAAGTTGAATTTTATTGAGATCCACGAAACCCTACAGTATTTGCTGAGAAATCATATGGTTTATATTTTTAGTAACTTCCCGTAGGGTAAGTTATAGTAATCGCAAAAAAATCGAAAATGAAAATTTTTATATATCTTTACGTTTCACAGGTTTCTGGATATTTTGGCATACCTTAAGAAAATAGATGTATGCGTGTGTGTATGTGTGTGTGTGCGTGTGCGGATACAAATTTTTGTCGACGATTTTGGGAACACCGATCAACCGATTTGAATAATTCAAATTTGTTGCAAAAACCTTTACTACTTTTTTGAAACATTAGAATTTTTAAATGATTGATAGTAAAGATATTGCTTTATGTAATTATTTCAACAATGAAATTGAAGTTGGTATTTTTGAAGATGAAAATATTTTGGCTTTTAAATATTGATCAGTATCATTTGAAAATTGATAAAACAACAATTATTTGCTTAAATATTCTTTGAAACACTTAACCTCTATTTTTTATTATCAAAACTTTAACTAGTGGCAAATGGCATCGTGCCTTAAGGCAAATTGCCGGAACTTTCCGAAAATCTTGGTACGGAACCCAAAAAAATTTACACAAAATGTGTACACATTAAAATCTCTATAAAATATCAGATATTTTGATGTACCTATGTCCAATAAACATTTTGACGTTCAAATAACATTTTTTTTGAGAGGTCCATAACCGCTGGACCTGTCTTACTAAAAATTTAATCAGTTCTTCATCTTGTAAATAAAAGTGAAATGTTTTTTGAATTATTAAAATCGGACGCTGCCTTCTTTTAAAAACTGAGTTACCGTTTTTGGCACTTTTTGTCCCGTATCTTCAGAACGGCTACAGCTGTCTTCGCCAAAAACTAATTAGCACGTTACCTTATCAATACAAATCGAATATTTTTTGAATTATTTAAATCGGTTGATCAGTGTTCCCAAAATCGTCGACAAAAGTTTGTATCCGCACACACACACACACATACATCCATTTTTTCTAAGGTATGCCAAAATATTCAGAAACCTTTGAAACGTAAAGATATATAAAAATTTTCATTTTCGATTTTTTGCTATTACTATAAATTACCCTACGGGAAGTTCAAAATAAAATTTCAATTGATGTTTTAATATAACAAAATATTTTAATGTAACGATGTATATTACCAAAAGAATTATAGCAAAATTCTTGTATTAATGTTGTAATATATATTAAAAGTGAAATAACCTGTAACAGTATTCTTATATAAAACTCGATCATTGATCATCATTTTGAGTTCGAAGGCGAATTCTTCCGGAATGTACGTGAGATTCATGCAGCCATTGGCCTTGAGCAGATCGAGTAGAATTCCGGTGCAGCAGGAGCAGACGCCCGATATGCAGTGGCATGGGTGGTACCCGAACTGGAATATGCCGCCAGTCTGCTTCGCGCTTCCGCGCTTTAGTTTTCCCTCTGGTATCGGTACCACTTGAACGCCCTCGTACTCGTGCTCGAATTGGATGCGGGCTGCGAGATGATAATTGATAAGATTATTTTACGTGGATATTATATATTATTACATATTAAATGGTGCGTATGTAAATGCATAGCTGAACTAGCTGTAAGTAGAATTCTGTCTTAAGGCAATTAAGGCATCGTGCCTTGAGGCAAATTGCTGGAACTTTCCGTACCAAAACTTATTATTTTTTAAAAAACAATTAACATTTTTGAAAAAAATTTACTTCGAAAAAATAAGATTTTGAGAAACTATACATTGGACAAAAAATTACTTTTTTTTGAAAAAAAAATTTAATTTTTTTTTTTTTTTAATTTTTTTTTGAAAAAAATTTTTTTCTTTATTTTGACATATTTTGGAAGATCTAAACTTTTTTTCAAAGCAATCGTACTGCTTTAACTGCATAAAGACGAAATATCCAAGCGCGTAAGCGCCGCGTCGCCGTCTAACGCGTAAACATTGGTACGGAACCCATAGGAATGTAAACCAAATTTATACTTATTGTTAAAATCTCTATAAAATATCTGATAATTTGATCTGCATATGTCTAATGATCATTTTTGACCGCCAAATGACATTTTTTTTTACTTTTTTCATTAGACCTCCGAAACCGCTAGACCTGCCTTTATGAAAATTTGATCGGTTCTTCACCTTATCAATACAAGTAAAATGTTTTTTGAATTATTAAAATCGGACGCTCCGTTCTCTTAAAAACTGAGTTACCGTTTTTGGCACTTTTTGCCCCGTATCTTCGGAACGGCTAGACCTGCCTTTGCCAAAAACTAATCAGCACGTCTCCTTATCAATACGAATCGAATGTTCTTTGAATTATTCAAATCGGTTGATCGGTGTTCCCAAAATCGTCGACGAAAATTTGTATCCGCACATACACACACACACACACACACATACATTAATTTTTTCTAAGGTATGCCAAAATATTCAGAACCTTTGAAACGTCGAGAAATGCAAAAAATTTCATTTTCGATTTTTTTGCGATTACTATAACTTGCCCTACGGGAAGTTAAAAATGCCATAACCATATACAGTGGTACCCCGCCTTACGAGCGACTCGTCATACCCCGATAAAAATTACCCCGAAAAAGATACAGCTGGTCGAGTATCAGAGTTGTTTGACGAGACATATTCAACTCATTTTCGCAATACTAGAATGAGTTGAAGAAAAAAATAATGCTCATTGTATTTTTTTTTTAAATCAGAAACTAGTATAATGATAATTTAGTCATTTTTTATTTAGAAATATGCTATATTTTTGCGAGTATGTTTTTGTTCTGAGCAATAAATGTTCCAATTATTTTTATTATTAATAAAAACACTGTGCTAGAACGAATTAATAGCATTTTAGTGTATTTATATGTAAAATACGAAGCTTCGAGATACGAACAATTCGACATGTGAGGGTGCTTAAGGGACGAATTAAGCTCGTAAGCCGGGGTACCACTGTATACATACATACACGCATAAATAAATAAATATATATAAGCATACATACGCACACACATATATATATATATATATATATATATATATACTAATAATTATTATATATTAAAGTTTGAGTCAAGTATCATCTACCGACTCTAAAACAACTTATTTTTATAAATAATATAAAAGTAAACCCGTTAACGTTCGATAACACTTATACTACTTATAAGAATAGAATTTATTCAATTGAAAATACACACCTTTTGGTATAAACAAATTCTTAGCATTCTCTTCAATTTAATGCATGCCGTGGATATATATAAAGAAAAAATACAATGAATCGCGACACAAATACATTTACTAGAAGCTCATTTCTTAATTAAGTTTTTATAGTACAAGATTAATTTTATTTCAGCAACTTAGTTCACTTGCCAGTGTGAAGAACTTTCTACATTTTACTCATAAATATATATTTTACAAAGTTGTAATATCATTAATGTGCCCTAAAATTTTTCGAAGATGTAAGTCGAAATTTGACTTAGAGCAAGATATATAAACTTTCTGAGATTTAAAATGAACATTACTTAATAATGATTTGACTTCTTGAAATTGCAAAAACAAACTGATTTAAACTGTTAATTTTAAGTGAGAAGCGCCACCTACCAAAATAAAATTAAAATTTTCAAACTAGACATGAAAAATTATCTATTAAGTACAAAACTAATCAAAACGATCCCTAATTGATATATTCAAATATACTTCAGATATATTCAGAATTTCAAAAATTGTCTCTCAATTTTGTTACGTAGTTCAAAACTTTTATGTAAACGAGGAATTAAATATTAAACAATAATGAAATCGAAATTTGGAACGCTTGCCTTAACTTCGAACACACTTTTTATTGTTTTTTGCATAATGTCATAGAATATAAATGTCATATAGAAAATTATTTAATATAATGGTTATTATAAGTAGTAAGTTTAGTCTTATATCTGATAATTGAAAATGCATTCAGCAATGTATCAAAACACTATAATACTTTAAACAATAAAAAACTTACCACAAACAAACCATATATTTCATAGCGCCTTGAAACAAATTAATGAAACTTCTATTCTTCCATTCTACTTTCTTAATGTATTTTACATACCTGTATATTTTTAATATCTATCAGAATTCAAGAAGTCCTACGAAGTATATAATGTCGAAACGAGTAAATTTACCTTTTCCAACAACAACGAGAACTGCAAAAGCAATCGCAACATGAATCATATTGTTCAAAATGTTACTATTACTTGAACACCAAGGTTTTCATCAGGTACAATACGCTCACGATGCTTGGATTTGAAAAACAGACAATATCATGCCCAGGATGTAAAACGAGTTGCCCAAAAAAGGTTTTTCCATGAACTAAATATGAGAAAATAAACCGAATAAAAAAAGCAGTCTCAAAAAGTACTAATTCCTAAACCTGTCCAACATCCATATCTAGCCGATTCCTACAGCCCGATCTAATACTATTTACGTAACCAACCACACGGCATTCGAGGAAGGACGGCACAACCGCCTTACTTGTGAAGCAGTTCGACGAAGTCTTTCCAGAATATCACAAATTCTTAACTGCTTGCCTCAGTAACAGAATATTTTAAACCAAAGCAAGCAACAAAGTTTCCAGCTTTCGCAAGATAGATGCAAGCGTTCCTCGGGGCTGCTGTGTAAGTCCCATGTTATATATTTTTTACACCCATAACTTGTCTCTCGCGGATAGTACTATAATTGGTAAGTTTGCCTATGATACTGTAATAGCTGCTACAGATTCCAACCCCATTGCTGCTAGCAATGAATTTCAAAAGACTTAAACAAAATTTAAAAGTGGTCACATTAATGGAGAATAAAGATCAATGAAGCCACATCCAGTCATATAACATTTACTTTAAAAAAGGAGAAACGCCCTCCAGTTAGAATAAATATCAAAATAATCCGTATTGATTCTGCATATGATTCTAGAGTAGTAATGTATTTGGACATGCATTTGGATTCAAAACTAAACTGGAGTATTTGCATAAGTAAACAATATCAACTAATGAACAAAAAAATTAAATTGACGTAACTCTCATTTTACATCAAGCTCTTGCTGTACAAGATACTGATTAAGCCAATATGGACTTACGGGGTCGAACTGTGGGATGCGCCAGCAAAACCCGAATATTGCAAATCCAGAGAATACAGTAGGAACTCTAATAATAAGATTGATCATCAACGTGCCCTGTTACGTTTCTAACAAAATTATACACAATGATCTAGAAATGGATTCAATATATAAAGTCATTAAACATAGATGCATATCTCATATTAACCAACTCGGAAACCAAAAAATGTTAAACTCATATCAATTGCTGTCTCTTCGTACCAGGAGAAGATTGAAAAGAAACTACCCTTAAGCTCGAATCACACGGAGCTTGTTTTGCTGCTTTATGGCTCTGCTTGCCAGGTACCTGGCTGTAGAGGGTCCAAAATGACGTCATAGCGATCTCGGTTACTTGCCAGCATGCTGGATTTCAACATTAGAACGTGCGCTATTTTTCGTGCTGGATTTGCCCGCACGGACCAATCGGGAAGCAGTAGTTTGTCACATGGATCATCACGTGACGGCACTGCTGTCAAACTTGAAGAAAGAGTACGACATATTTTGGAAATAGTTATGAAATCAATGTCAATTGATCGGCCTCGGACAAAAACATATAGTTTTTTTAAATTTTATTTAATTTAGATAATTTAGATAATTTAAAATAATATAAACGTAAATGATAAATGATATCCAAAAACATTTTCTATTTTATTTAAGTATAAATATTTTTTTATATATAGAAGCATTTTGATTTTAATTTATTTTAATTATTTCATTTATTGGAGAAATATTATTGAATATTATATTTCTAAAATTCACAAAAAAATATAAAATTAATTAATATTAAAATTAAAATATATATTTATAAAGTTTACTAAAACAATAATTAATTTTACAATATTATTTATTATTTGTATTGATTTTATTTATTTTTACTAATAATGTTTCAATAAATAATTTTAATTCAGATTTATGAAAATTTAAATAAATTATATAACTTTCCATTTTTTTTTAAATTATTATATTAATTATCTCTTTTCTATATTAATTTTATTGAATTGTTTTATTAAAATTAATGTTATTTTCTACGACCCGTGTTAAATAGAAAAAGTAAACTAAAAGTATTATTGTTAATTGTAACTAAACTAAAAGTATTGTTTAAACGAAAAATTGTGTTAAACTAAAAGTATTGTTGAATTTCGAGGTTATGTCGCACGGCACCTATTAACCACCGCTTAAAATCTAGTTCAAAAAGCCTCGTGTGATGCGTACGGCTAGAAAAATATCATGATTTATAGCGCCGTCATCGGCAAAAAAATCAAGCGGGAAATCCAGCGTCAGAAACAAGCCTCGTGTGATTCGGGCTTTAGATTTACTTTAAGTATATAGGGCTCACATTGGAGAGTTACCTAAGTAACCCATATTTTTGAACTTTAAGATTTTAAGTTCAAATAGTTCCCAATAACTTATAGAATGCATGTATTTCCTTTCTCAAAACTAATGAGTACTAATAAATTTGAATGTAATGAATTTGAAAAGTACAAATGGGTTGATTTATTCTGATCTTATACATATACACAATACAAACCAATATACAAATATCTAGTATTCCAAAAACATGCTAATTTCATGTATAGTTACTTTCCAGACGGAAAATCTCTTTAGACTAACTCTTGTAGAACTATTAAGGTGACAAAAAGCAAGTGAATTAATTATAATATTTTCAATATCAAAAATTAGTACAGTGAAAACATTTCTGTATTAGTATTGTAAAATATTTAATTGATAAAGTTCAAGCTCTAAACCAATTAGAAAAGTATTATTTTAAATATTGCATTAAAATCACGTGCTAGGTCATCTATTGCATACTTAATTGAAAGAAAACGCATGGCAAAAATTCTTTGGAAAGGCTGGTTCACAATTAGTTTTATCAATTATATATATATATATATATATATATATATATATATATATATATATTCAATAGATAAGTCCTGGATTTTTTCAATATATTGATTGTTTCTTTTCCGAACAGTAAATCCAATAATAAAAAACAATTTGTTTTTTGAAGATGTTTAATACGACGTTTCGGAACTAGGTACGTTCCATCGTCATCAAATAAACCTGATGATGGAACGTACCTAGTTCCGAAACGTCGTATTAAACATCTTCAAAAAACAAATTGTTTTTTATTATTGGATTTACTGTTCGGAAAAAACAATCAATATATATATATATATATATATATATATATATATATATATATATATATGTGTGTGTGTGTGTGTGCGTCGTCCGTTTACATATTTGTTTTGATATAAAGAGAGAAAGTCAATGACAAATCTTCACGATAATATATACATAATCCACTAATCACAATAATAATTAACGCTAGAGATTGCATCACACGTTCAACAATATTATGATCACAAACTTGTCCATTCCTATTATCATCAAAACGTGACCTTTCGATTGTTTCGAAATTTGATCGATCGTTATCGTGTAAATGATAATGAAATGCCGATTCTGTCGGCAAAACTGGTGGCAAAGGTTGCGTTACCTGCTGTCGCGTTCCGATAATGTACGGCGGACGCCGGTTCACAGGTCGAAACGAAGAAGCAAGTCAGTAGCGCGATTTGCACAATTTGCACAATTTGCGGAAACATGTTTCCGTATGCCACTGGCGAGATTAACTGATGACCCGCATCGATGATCAAGATCACGTATCGGCGCAGCATCCGGATCCGCAGAGATTGTGGAAAGGGTACCACACGGTCGAAAAAAAACGGAACGACTTTCTATGCATTGCTTTGCTTTTTTATTCCTACTAATTGATAGTTCGAAAACTCTGCAAACAAATTAATTATTTAAATAAAGTTAAATGAACGATCGGTGTTTCCGAGTATTATTGTTTGATATCAAATTAAATATATGCGAAAGCGAGAGTTTTATGACTTCAAATTTGAATAATCTTACTCATAAAACACGTGACGAATGGAATTTTACCGCAGTTAAGCTTTCGATTTTTTAATAAAAACATCGTTTAACGTTTCTCAGCACAAAAAATTTTCATCAAATAAAAATTTTTTAATAGAGTATTGTGAATTTTTTACAATTTTTCTATCGTAGAATTTTCTTTAGCATAATTTACATAATTGCAATCCATTAATATAATTCGCAAGTTTAAAACTGTGGTAGGCATTCTTAAACATCACAACCACTTTGCATAATAAATCGTCTACGAAATATAAATATTTGCATATATTTTCTACTAACATAGCAAGTTTACCTACTCAAAACGCAATATTAGTTATTCTTTATTCAATATAATGTGGCTTTGTACTTGAAAAGAATACCGTAAAGACAAACAAAACTTATGTGTACTCATTGTGAAACAGCCGGTGTCATGAATAAAACAAAGAACAGTAAACTTACTGATTATAGTGGCTCATTGGTGGCTCACTATAGTGACTTACTTCCACATCAGTAGTATTTAAAAAAATGTCGTCTGTGCTGTGGATTGTAATAATTACTTTGATCGGAATAAGTTTTGCCGACAAACAAATAAATGGTGCGTCGATATCTTCGTATATGATTTGTCTAATTTTACATTAATTTTATTTATTTATTTCATGATACAAAATAAAATAACTATATCAATTTGAATGATCATATAATCATTGTGTAAATCTGTGTATTATATATTCTGATTGAATCTTAATCATTATTTACACCATTTTTATCACATCTAAATATCCATGGCAACATTACCATACCAAATAATCATAATTATTTTGGTAGATAAAAAAGTTTTATATATATATATTTATATATATATATATATATATATATATATATATATATATGGTATATGATAATTCTAAATTTAATTTATGAATACTTTTTTTATTTAGTAGAACAGCACTCATATTTCTATTAACACATAATCATATATATATATATATATATATATATATATATATATATATATTCTGAAATAACTGATTAATAAGTGGATTAAGTGGACAACTGATTAATAACAAAAATAAGTCGAAAAAATATCAATTAAAATTCAGAATGGTTTTATTTTTTTCTAGAAACTTTTCAACAAATTACGATTTTATCATCATAATATTATATTTTGAGTAATTTTTGACTAACTCATTTTTATAGAGTACATAAATTCAGTGAATATTTTACAACATTATAATGACAATTTAACTTAGTAGATAAGTCGAGAAAATATCAATTGAAATTCAGAAACATGTTTTGATTTCCTTCTAGAAACTTTTCAACAAATAACTATTTTATCGTCATAATATAATATTTTGAGCAATTTTTATCTAACTTTTTTTTATAGAGCCATGAAATCGGAGAATATTTTACAACGACAATAATGGAAATTTAACTTAGTAGAGTTTGCAAATCAATAGTGATCTATAAAATAGATCATTACTAAAAAGAAAATATTGAGTTAGATAAAAAACTAAAACATAAATTTTAATTTTATTTAAAAAAATTATAGCATGACAAACTCGTTTTAATGTAACTCTTTTTATGTAATGATAATGCGCTGTTTTATATAGTAAATTTCTTGATAATAGAGTGTAGTAACAAAAAATTGCGTATTTTGGTCCTTCAATATTCCTGGTCCTTCGATAGTTTAATTTGATCAGGACAATTTCAAATATTTGCAATATTGACAAAACTTTGAAATAATATATATATATATATATATATATATATATATATGTGTGTGTGTGTGTGTGTGTGTGAGTAAGTTCTTCAAGGGCAATACATCAAATAAATAAATAAATTTGATGTATTGCCCTTGAAGAACTTACTCATTTTTTTAATTAAATTATAATTTCTTTAACATATATATATATATATATATATATATATATATATACATACATATATATATATATATATATATATATATATATATATATGCACATATACACATAAATATATATCTCTGTTTCCTTATTAGAGTTACTGATAGGAGCAGATGAAATAACATATTACAATCCCGAAAAAGAAGTAAACTCGTTTTATAAAGAAAACTCTAGTTTGTCGATGAATTATAATAATCAAACAAACCAGGCCTGTAAGTGCACCGGTCGAGACTGCAAATGTTGCACGGGGTTAGAAATAAGAAGTTTAAATATACGACGGCAAGGTACGTTACGATAAATTATTATATACATTTCTATTATTATTTGCACACACACACAAACACATATATTTATAACAGGGTCTTTCTGGCCTACCTTCATAACATACGAGTGGCATTGAAGATTATGTGTAAAAGGCCTGAATGCACAGCAAATACATGACATGTTGACAGTATTCAGTATGATATAATGATAATGTATGCAAGTTGGAGCGTAACATAGCCTTGCCATAACATTGTTGTGTTATGCGGCAGAATTGATCCCTAAGAGTAGCTTTTGATGAAAAGCTAAAATCCATTTTCAAAATAAACAATAGAAAAAGTTATTTAAATAGCTAAACTCAATTTCATTCGATAAAGTATATCATTTTCGAATTTTGGAAAGTTTATGTATCTTGGCTTAAGGTAAAATGCCATTTACAATTACTAGGTTAATACAGCCATAGCCTTTAAAACAACTTGTCATTTCATAACATAATGTGTTCTTTAGAAAATTTCAATTTATATACGAGTATATTCGTCAAACACAGCCAACTAGTTAATCCACTGATACATGATGATCTATCTTCTTACAATACGAAGCGTTTAATTTGTGTAATTGCTATATTTTTCAAAAACTGCTATATTACTTCAGTTAATATAAAATTTGTTACAATTTATGTTTCAGCTTGCGGTCGTATAATCTACGCTCCAAATAAACGAACTCTGGATGTATCTCTATTATATAATAACCATAAACTTGCTCACAAAAGATACGAAGGTAAGCATATAAATTTATTATTAAAAAGTATATAAAATAAAATAAAGTATTATTTATAAGAAATTAAGCGGGAATCCAATCAAGTGAAGTTTGAAGAGGGGAGGGTCTAATAAGATATCACGTGTATTCATTTTTTACCTGAATTTTGAAAAAAATTAAGATTTTTTCTAGACACTAAAAATACAAGTGATGTTCGGTGGAGGAGGACAGTAATTTTAAATATACTATGTATCGTCAAGGAAAAGGGTGCTCCAAAAATCCTTAAAATCGATCACGTAATTAATGGATAGCCCATAAGCAATTGTTTATGAGCTAGATTTATGCAATTTTTTTTTAAAAAAACATCACTTCAACAATCATATAATTTAGCACGATTTTGAGTAATAGGTCGAGTGGAAAATGGCATACATTTACATCTGATCTGACAGTTTTGGCATATTGTAGAACACATAATCAATCAGAAACTAGTGGGGTGGGTGGCATCGTGCCTTAAGGCAAATTGCTGGAACTTCCCGTACCGTAACGAAATGTTCGAGGAATACTGAATGTTTTCAAATAGATTATTATTAATATTGTAACATTGTCTAATATTTATAAGAATTATATAAACTGAATTGCAAAGTTGAAATTATTTGTTTGAAGTATATTAGAACTATAGTCAGAATTAAAAATAAAATATGAATTATTTTCGATATACAAAAAATTTTAAAAAAAAAAAAAAGTTGAAACAAATTTTTTTTTCCAAAATCATTTATTTTGTTAGGACAAGCAGAAAGTTTTTTGAATCAATTAAATCGGACGCTTAGTTCTCTCAAAAACTGCCATTTTTTGTACATTTAGCCTCGTATCTTCGAAATGGCTGGGCCTGCCTTTGCAAAAAACTAATAACCACTTCTCCCAATCATTACTAATTGAATGTTTCTTGGATCATTCAAATCGGATGCTCCGTTCTCTCAAAAACTCGATTTCTATTTTCTGCACTCTTTGCTCTTTATCTTCATAACTGCTGGACCTGCCTTTGCCAAAAACTAATCAGCACATCTCCTTATCAATAGGAATCGAATGTTTTTTGAACCATTCAAATCGGTTGATCCGTACGCCCGAAAACGTGGGCGAAAAATTGTATCCATACATACATACACACACACACACACATACATCCACTTTTTTTGAAGTATGCCAAAATGTTCAGAAACCTTCAAAACGTCGAGAAATGTAAAAATTTTCAATTTCGATTTATGGCCCATTACAATAACTTACCCTACGGGAAGTTAAAAATACAGTTACGTTCTCTATCGAGAAACTCATACTTTCGAACAACATATGAATATAGTTTAATAAAAATTAATACCTTCATGTATACATTTACATATAATTTTCTATGTTATAAACAGAATTATAAAAGTATTATGAAAGTGAACGCATTGCAATATTTTTACTTTAAAAGTTAAACCATATTGATTTATTATCTACTTTTCCTAGTTGATGGCCCAACTCCATTATGCGCTCCTCTACCTTTGCCAGCACCGTTTACAGGGCTTGTTAAACTTTGTCTTCAATTATATGATATTAGACCATCCGGAGCCAATTTACACGTCTGCGTAGATATACAAACTGTGGTTCTTGATGCTGACACGCCTGTTTTGGTAATATATTCTTTTAATATCCTTGATTATTCAAATTCTTAAAAACTAACATTGTTATATTGTTATAGGTATTTCATTTTAATTGCTATACTATGGGACTAAATGGATTTCATTATACCCAAAACTAGTAGATTTGACTGAGCAACATACCATGACATTTTAATGTTTATTTGTATTTTGTATCAATAATTTATTTCATTGTTGTATAAAATAAATATTTGTTAACTATTTGTAAAATTATAATAAAAATAATTAAGAATTTTTTACTCTACCGGATTACTGAAAATTGTCACAAATATTAAGGCTATATTCCTAAGTCTTCATTCTGTGAAACTAACTTTTACTACTTTTACTAACTTTTACTTTTACTGGAAATTGTCACAAATATTAAGGCTATATTCCTAAGTGTTCATTCTGTGGAACTAACTTTTACTAACTTCCTATATATATACTAGCTGACCCGGCAACGTTGTTTTGCTAAGTAAGGTATATTCTAAAGAATTTCTAGAGAATCAAAAATATTAATACTTTAAGTGTATAAGAATGAGTTGTTTTAATGCAATATAATACAATGATGTATTATAAAAACAACAAACCGTATCAGTTTGTCTATATTTTGTCAATACAATCAAACTGGAAGATTTATACACTCTCTATTAGAGCTGTCAAGAACCGTCATTTTCAAGAACCGGTTCCAAGGTCCAAAAAGGACTCGGTTCCGGAAGAACCGTGAACGGTTCCAACCCGGAAAAGTCCGGATCGATCCCGGAAAATTCCAGACCGCTCCGGAAAAAATTCCGGCTACTTTTTCTTATATTAACTTCCCGTAGGGTAAGTTATTGGAATGGGCCGAAAATTCAAAATTGAAATTTTTATATTTCTTGACGTGTTGAAGGTTTCTGAACATTTGGCATCCTCAGAAAAAATGGATGTGTGCGTGTGTGTGTATGTATGTATTGATACAATTTTTCGTCCACGTTTTCGGGCACACGGATCAACCGATTTGAATGGTTCAAAAAACTTGATTCTATTGATAGGTAAAGAGATGATTAGTTTTGGCAAAGGCAGGCCAGCCGTTACGGAGATAGGGAGCAAAGAGTGCAGAAGAAAATAAAATCGAGTTTTGAGAGAACGGAGTATCCGATTGGAATGATCTAAAAAACATTCAATTGGTAATGATTGGGAGAAGTGTTTATCATTTTTGGCAAAGGCAAGCCCGCTATTTTGAAGATACGGAGCTAAATGTGTAAGAAATGGCAGTTTTTGAGAGAACTAAGCGTCCGATTTAAATGATTCAAAGAACATTCTGCTTGTCTTAACAAATAATTGATTTCGGAAAAAAAAACATTTTGTTTCAATTTTTTTTGTATATTGAAAAAAAATGCAGATTTTTCTTTTAATTCCGACTATATTTCTAATATACTTTGAACAAATAATTTCAACTTTGCAATTCAGTTTATATAATTCTTATAAATATTAGAAAATGTTACAATATTATATATATAGTAATAATCTATTTGAAAACATTCAGTATTCCTCGAACATTTCGTTACGGTACGGGAAGTTCCAGCAATTTGCCTTAAGGCACGATGCCATACTAGTTTTTACATTCAGTCACAAACATCCGTTTCAAGCTACGTGTCTCGCTTTTTGTTCTTGAAATTTTTTCTGTAACCCTTTGCATTTTTTAATATAATTATAATTAATACTTTTTTGTGCATTACTATTTAGTTATATATTTGTTTGCCATGGATGCAATTCTCAAATTGGAAATTGTACATTCGAATAATATTTAGTCTGCTTTTATTATTAGGTTATATGTAATTTTTATAAACTTTTAAATAAATAATTATAAACTTTTTCATAAACCAATAAATTTGAAGCGTATTTTTAGTTTCTTTAGTTTTTAGTTTCTCAATTAAAGTTTTCGATATCCATAGTAAGAGGCAGTTTCTTTTGATCAGGAGAATTTACAAAACTGGCTGCATATAGTATTAAAAAAATAACATATTATTAAAAGTATCACAACAAAACGCCTTAGTTTAATTGAAATAAATAGTTTACTTCATAAAAAGTAATTTAATTTCTAAATTGTTAACTTCATAAAAATATAAAAATTTCATACTTTGCTAACCTTAATTTTATACCTAAGCTCTTCACATTATGTAATTCGACTCTTATGTAACTCGACTTATGCAGAGCAAGTGGACCTTATGATCATAATATTAGTAAATGTACTAATACATATATATCTAAAGATTTCAAAGCAGAATCGTACTTTTAGAGCCTGGCGATTGTACATCGACTCATAAATCGTAAATCAACAAATTTCAAAATTCTTTCGAGTTTGCTAATTAATTTTGAAATATTGCATTTTTAAAATAGTGTTTCATAAATAAATAACAAATACATAGAATAATTATTATTAGAAACATAAACTAATATATGCTACATAAACTGATTTTTTTTTAAGTGACAATTTTAAAAGTAGAAGTGTTTTTATTAACTTCTAATATCGTTTAAAATATTGTTGAAAATGGATAAATATTTAGTTTCAGAAATAATAATTTAGACGGATTAACGAAATGCGGCTCTTGTAGCCGGGTGTAGTCTATTGAAAATAGTTGGAGGTCTTTCTGAAAACAAGTGTCAAAGTATGATTGGAGAAGTCATTAAAATCAATATTAATGGGCTAAAGACTGATGGCTCGCAAGGAAAAGATTCAGGCTAATACATATAACAATGTTCAATTTTTTTATATTGTGTCGCAACACGTCTCCTTTCCCTATCTATAACAAAAAAATTCTTTCTTCGCATGTGGTCTGTTTATCTGCGTTGCGAATGCTTTAAAGTAAAGGGACATAAGCGATGAACAGCGGTAGTTCATCCCTTATTCTGTCCCTTTCAGCATACGCAGAAGTTCCGATCTCTCTTTCTGCCCAAATACAAACTGTTGGGTACAATTGTACATAAGCTAAGTGTATATGTACATATTCGGTAACGGTTTATTAAACAAAATTAATAAATTTATACATTCTTAAATGTATGCTGAATATTGAACTGAAATGTGCTAATTTATAATTCATTATTATTATTGGTGAAAAATCGTTGTAGATTCAATTAAAATCGTAAATAAAATTTTTAACGGTTGATTACGAAAAAATACCCGTTCGATGTACTAATGATTAGTAACTAATCAGTTTTATCCCCAAATTTTTCGAATAGTATATTCAAAATCGATTTAAATTTTTTTAAGTAAAGGTTTTGAATGAACAACAGCTCAGTTTGTGAGAAAGTGAAAGGTAAACTAGTAGTGCTTGGCATCGTGCCTTGAAGCAAATTGCTGGAATTTCCCGTACCTAAAATCATTTTTTTAAAAAAAGATTTTTTTTAACTTCCCGTAGGGTAAGTTATAGTAATCGCAAAAAAATCGAAATGAAAATTTTTTATATATCTTTACGTTTCAGAGGTTTCTGAAATATTTTGGCATACCTTAGAAAAAATGGATGTATGTTGTGTGTGTGGTGTATGTGCGGATACAAATTTTCGTCGACGATTTCGGGAACACGGATCAACCGATTTGAATAATTCAAAAACATTCGATTCGTATTGATAAGGAGACGTGCTGATTAGTTTTTGGCAAAGGCAGGTCTAGCCGTTCCGGAGATACGGGGCAAAAAGTGCCGAAAACGGTAACTCAATTTTTAAGAGAATGGAGCGTCCGATTTTAATAATTCAAAAAACATTTTACTTGTATTGACGAGATAAAGAATTGATCAAATTTTCATAAAGGCAGGTCTAGCGGTTTCGGAGATGTAACGAAAGAAAGTAAAAAAAAATGCCATTTGGCGGTCAAAAATGATCATTAGACATATGCACATCAAATTTTCAGATATTTTATAGAGATTTTTAACAATAAGTATGAATTTTTTTTATTTTTCTATGGGTTCCGTATCATGTTTACCCGTTAGACAGCGACGCCGCGCTTACGCGCTTTATATTTCGTCTCTATGCAGTTAAAGCAGTACGATTGCTCTGAAAAACAAGTTCAGATCTCCAAAATATGTCAAAAAAAAGTAATTTTTTGTCCAATTTATAGTTTCTCAAAAATCTTATTTTCTCGAAGTAAATTTTTTTCAATTTTTCAATTTTAATCGTTTTTAAAAAAAAAAAAATATTTTGGGTACGGAAGTTCCAGCAATTTGCCTTAAGGCACGATCCCTAATTGCCTTAAAAACAGAATTCCACCTACAGCTAGTTTCAACTTTGAAAAACAGGCAAATGTGGTCTCTAACATACAGAACGACTTATTACATATATAATTATCCAGTAGATTTTCTGGCTAAAACAAAGTACTCCTCGCGAAGTTATAATAGGTTTAACTTCTTAATTCGAATAAGTTAATTAATTTTTGAATTGAATTAGGCTTTGAAATGGAAATAAATAATGTCTTGAGTTCTTAATTTGAATATTTGAAATGTTGATTTTAAAATTAATAAATTAGAATATCATATAGGATATAAAAATAAAACGTTGTAGGTGACAAAAAAATTAAAACTAGTGGGATGTATGGCATCGTGCCTAAGGCAAATTGCTGAAAACTTCCCGTACTGTAACGAAATGATCGAGGAATATTAAATGTTTTAAAATAGATTATAATATTGTAACAATGTCTATTTATATTTATAAAGAATTATATAAACTAAATTGGGAAGTTGAAATTATTTGTTTAAAGTATATTAGAACAGAATAAAATAAAAATCTGATTATTTTTAATATACAAAAAAAAAGTTTTTGGAAAAAAAAATTAAAAAAAAAAATTTTGAAGCAAAATTTTTTTTCCAAATCAATTATTTTGTTAGAACAAGCAGAATGTTTTTGGAATCAATTCAAATCGGACGCTTTAGTTCTCTTAAAAACTGCCAATTTTTTGCACATTTAGCTCTGTATCTCCAAACCGCTGAACTGACCGCCTTTGCCAATAACTAACCACCCCTTCTCCCCGTCATTACAAATTGAATGCTTTTGGGATCATTCAAATCGGACGCATCGATCTCAAAACTCGAATCTATTTTCTGCACTCTTTGCTCCTATCTCCTAATCGGCTGGACCTGCCTTTGCAAAAACTAATCAGCACATCTTCCTATCAATAGGAATCGAATGTTTTTGAACCATTCAAATAGGTTGATCCGTGCGCTCGAAAACGTGAACGAAAAATTTATCCATATACATACATCCACACTCACATACACACACACTCATCCTTTTTTTTCTGAGGTTGCCAAAATGTTCAGAAACCTTAAAAACTCGAGAAATGTAAAAATTTCAATTTAGATTTTCGGCCTATTAAATAACTTACCTACGGAAATTAAAAAAAAATGGAACCGTCGAACGTTCCCAAATTTTGAGAACCAATTAGCAGATGGTCCAGAACCGTAACCGCGCTGGACTGGATCCGGTTTCACACTCTACTCTATAGAAAACAATAGTATAATCCATCCAAGTCTTTTTTGGTCTTTCAAACTTATTGATTACGTTTCAAGTTTTTCAGATTCTTTTTGGATTCTGGATTTTGTGTATAATTGTAAATAATACTACTGAGCTTATACACAATTTTCAAATTTTTGCAAGCAGAGATAGAAAATGAATTAAGTATTTCTTCTTTGACCTGCTTTTTGAAAAGTTTCAGGTAACATCCGATGAATTAAAGTAAATTTAATAAAAGTATGTATGTAGAGCAGGGCGAGGCACAAAGGTCCAAAAAACTTTGAGCAAATATAAACTATATTGTGAAAACCATAACAATTATATCACAACAAATAACACATATCAAACGAACAATTATCTGACTACGTTCAGTAAACTGCCTTCTACTTCATCATTGTAGAAATGTGTTTTTTTGATGTCTTTCAAAAATTTGTTATTTAGACCTTTTTACCCTTTAGGCGGGTAACTTAAAACGGGCAGGTGGCAAAAAGGTTTAAATCCTTATTATAATTTTAAAGGTATTTTATAAAATAATTACATTTTTAACTAATGCTAAAAAACTACGAACGGAGGAAATACTTTTATTATAGATTTTCAAAGAGAAGCGTTTATCTCCCTCATTTCAAAGATTACCGTTTTCAAATCAAGGTTATAGCTATACATCTTTTTTCCTCTACTTTCAAATATTGTTGTTAATCAATGCTTAACTTTACGGGTTTTTGACACATCGTTGGTAGACCTTTTTAACACCGGACCTTCATATATTATTATCTATTCTTCTATAAATACTGGGAAATTGTAACTGAGAAAATGTTATTCGACAAAATGTCCATTTGATCGATACCAATTTAGGTTCTGAATTTAAATAACATAAATAAAAATAGTATAACCTAGAAAATGTTTTATAAATACCAATGAGAATATAATTATACAAATGATCTTTCAGAGCTTCGTGTTTGAGAAAAATAAAACAAAAAGTGCATTTTCATATTAACATTTCAAAAAAGTTGATATTTTGAATTTCTAGTAACACTTGCGGCCCGTTTAATAACGTTTTTGTATGTAAAAAAAAACTACAAACAAAACTACTTGCTACAATTTAATCATAATTAAATAATATTCATGTAAAACATCTTATTAAACATAATCGAACATCATCTGTCAAAAACGTTTGACATTTCAAGTATTAGCCACCGTCTATTGTTTTTTTACATTACGCTTCAACAAAATTTTCAAATTAAAAATATAAAGTTTCTACGCGATTTTGAAATAATATCTCACCTTTCCGACCATCTCTGGATTGGCACGCATTTTCAAGACTAAGACTAGTCAAATCGGTTAGCCGTTTTCGAGTTTTACTTGGACATTTGAAAGAGAGCTCCATTTTATATATAAGATATATATATACATATATATATATATATATATATATATATATACTGTTCAAGAAACTTTACTGAGGAAACTATTGCTCGAACACAAATGTCAAACCAGCGACAAGCCAGTTTTCCAACATAGTTTACTCTGCCTCCCTGAAATCCACGGAGCATTGTTTTGGTCTACACCTGCCTTACAAACGTTTATAATTTTATAATTAATTTTAAAAAAAATTACATTATAACCAATGTCTAGCTAATTCATATAACCACTGAGACTTTTGCTGCTGATAACTGCAAAAATAACGCAAAGAAGTAGCTCCAGGTAAATTAACACATTATCAGGAACATACAAAAATCATACGAAAATCGACCAATGCGGCGGATAAAACGTAGATATTAAATATCAACTTACAAGAAAATCAGGCTGAATCGTCTGAGATTTGACGAAACATTGCATAGTAATATAGTTGATAGACAAAACGAATATCGTAAAATATTATAGACCTATAACAAGTTATATAAGCTACGAATTGCTGCTCATTCAACAACATTCTCCAGATTTGTCATATTTGTAAAATTTTCCAAACTCAAAAACTGTTTGCTCTCGGACAAAATCGTACAAAATCTCTGCCGCAGAAGATACAGAAATCGCACATTTTAAGACAGGTTGAAAAAATTGAGTATCGCTGGGTATATATATATATATATATATATATTATTATATGCATATCATAATATAATTAAAAATAAACGTATAAATACCGATAAGGTGCAAAATTACAATCCGAAACTATTTTATAAAAATTCTAAATAATTGTAGGTAATTATGTAAAGTGTATGCAGCTAGAATATATAACACGGAAAGCATTTTCTGTCGATAATAATGTAAATTACCTAAGAGTTGATAAAACCAACCTTGCATTTTTAAACCATTATAATTTCAACTCAGTGAGTAATGAAATCGGAAAATATCTTACTGTAAAGGACATTCATTCCAATGTCGACTAAATTTTATTACTTAATATTTTTTATTGGCGTTGTTTTAGCACAAGAAAGAAATAATTATCTCGGTACGAGTTGAAAACTTCATGTAATAAAATATTTAATAAATAGACAAAGTGGAATTTATAATTTTCGTTTTAGATTATTTAAAAAAACATCATCGAATAAAATATTATGAAAATGTAAAAAAAAACGAAATTGGAGTTATATGAAAATGTAAGAGCAAATAAGTCCATAGATTTCTACAAAAACCGCTCCCAGGAAATGCAATTGCGATAATAATGCTTACTGTGAATGCTGCATTGGGCTATCAATTGGAGAAATAAATATTGGAGAAGGTTCAGTAAATTCATTTTGTTAATATTAAAATTAGTTATTTCAACCATTTTATCTCATTGCATATTAATGAATTCGTATTTCTTATTTTAGTTCTAAGTTTTTATTTCTATCCCTAATTACACGTTTGAAAACGAATCATTCTGGCACACCTTAAAAAAAATCTTGCACAGGTGTACAATGATATATCCACATCGATCGTTCAAAAATAAATTCCTATTTAAATTTTTAATTTTGGCGCACGCGGCGGTAAATGAAAATAACAACATTTAGGGGCGAAATGTGAATGTTTGACGATTGTCATATTCTCTATAGCGACTTTAGTTACTTAGATTTTTACTGAATTTTTGGTTTATAGTATAATATTAATATATTAATATAATAATTTGTGTATATTATATAATAATAATAATTATGAAAAATTGCAATTTTATAACTGGAAGTGGCTACATTTGAAAATTCTGGATACAAGAGTAAGAACTTCTGAATTAAAAATGTGTGAATAAAATCGATATGGCATAAAAGTGATAAAAATGAATTATATTGATTAACAACTACGAATTTAATAGCAATTCAACCTTTTCAGTATGCGGTGACATAAAAATTAACAAAAACCGAAGAATGTTTGATGCATCGTTGAAAATTAACAATGGCGAACAAAAGAGGCAGAGACTGAAAAATCCACGTAAGATTAAATATTATATTATTGAACATAAACAAATAGTGGTAATCATCGAACACCTTTCAAATGATTTAAGAAATTTTTGTCATTTTTTGTGAGAGATTAAGTTTATTAGAGAATTGAGCTTTGATTCAAAAAAGATTTGAAATTATTGGATCGTATAAAAAGTTCATTTCGTTTATTTAGTGAATCTCAACAAGTTTTTTTGTAGGGTGAAAATAAATTTATTAATCTAAATATGCTTAATTAATATCGACAATGTTTCGCCATTTTTCGAAGGCATGATGCCATCGGAAAAATCTTCTGTGGTTTCTCGTTGGAAAACTGAATCGAGTGCTTTTTGCAAGCTTTTTTGAAATCAGTTTAATTCCATTAAGATAGTTTTGTAGAGATTTGGTAGCATATGATTACATTTTGATTAAGGTTTCCATTTGATAACGTACTAACCTACCTAACTTCTTGTGTTATCAAGGCCACATTAAAAGATGCACTTATGATAAAATTGTCATTTGACGTTTTTGCGTTTTGTAGGTTAGGTTTTATGTGGAAAACGCCTGATCGCACAGCAAATACATAGCTATTTGACTACTTTTGACTACAAATTCATACAAAGACCGTAACGTAGGGCTGCCATAACATTTCTATTTTATCAGATAATTGGCCCCTATGACTACATTTATTTAGTGTTAGTGCTACCAATTGTTTATATAACTTTTGCATAATTTTAGTAACAGATGGAATCAATGTGGATCCTATTTGTGCACTGATGCCTATTCCAAAACCACTGAATAGTCTGTTGAAATTTTGTTTAGTAATGTACGATATCAAACTATGGCCAAAACCTCACATGTGCGTAGACCTACAAACTATTATATTTGAAGCTGAAAAACCGCTTTTTGTAAGAACAAACACCAAAATATTTAGTAAGTAAAGCAATTGTAAGTGCGTATACAATATATATGGATTATTTCAGGTTTTTCATTTTGATTGTGTCACGATTGGATAATCTTATGTTTACTTGGTTGCGGTTAGTATCAATATTTCTCTTCCTCGAAAAATAATATTGATCAATAGTAATTTCATTCAAACATATATTGATAGTTATCTATATCTTCTTTAGGATCCATTTAATTTTTACACCAATTTAAAAAAGGAAAGGAAGTCTACACTGTTCTAAAAAAATTATAGTAGATTACAAAGGGATATCGAATTGTCATGTTGAAATAATATATTTTGCAAACAAAAATTTCTAAAATAAGTAACAGTTTTGTATTTTATAATAATATATAAATTATAATTAATATATAATATCAATATATATTAATAATTTACAGTAATTGATCTACTTGTGGTCGTTATCTAAAATATTAAATTTTATGAAACCATTTTATTTTTAAGATAAAACTCTTCAATGACATACAAATAGCATTTTTTTTATTTCATATGCTCAAAACATCTTCTATACATAATTATATATTAGTATTTATAGCGTTGCTATTAATCATTAACATTATCTAAAATCAATTAGAACAATCGCATTGATAGCAATTTAATGTAATTCGAAATAATTAGTTTTTTTACTAGAAGTCATTCTGAAAATTGTTTTTTTTTTGGATTGAATGCGTGTAAGATTTTAGAATATATACATCTGTATATTTTTTCCAAAAATTACCGTTATTGAAGGTAAACTAGAGGAGTATTAAATGGACTGTATCGAACAAGAACGCAGATGATCGACAAATTGCCTGAAACAAAAAATAAAGAAAATTGAAATCCGAGGCACAAGACACAAAATCTTGCAAAAAAAAATTGAACGTCGGGTAGAGGGATAAACTATATATGAGACATGCCGTCGAGTTTACCAAATTTAGTATTCAACAAAAATATTTGCAAAAATAATTTCACCACCATATCCGAGTAATTTGCGTTAATTTGTAATCTGTTGAATTCAACTGACATAAAACAGCAACATTTCGTTTTATCCAATGCTTCGGTGACTCTTTCGTTGGTAATAGTAAACTTAAAATAAAATTTTTGGAGTGTCCGGTTGAACAAAGTGATTCTCGTTCTGTAGAAGTTATATAAACAGGACACTCGTATTTATCATCTTCTATAAGATTTCTTTTGAAATTGGAATGAATCTTATAAATGGCATTTTGTAGCTTATTATTTTGAAATCCTGTTCTTCCAACGAGCTAGTTTCTTTATTCCATCTAGCTCCAACTAAAAACATTCCATAAACTATAGCGTCCTTTGCAGTTGCGTTGTATTGATCGATGTTATTATTACCTATTTAATGAAATATTTGATAAAATTTTTAAATGTTTCATTGTGACGCATTTATTATTGATATGTACATTTACCTCAAAATCGTAAGTTAAATCGCAAATAGAAATTTCGAATACTCTCGAATATCTTTGTAGTACAGCCGTAAGAAAACCTTGTACATAACAAAAGCCTGAGATCCAGAAAGTTGAAGGTGTTTTGGAATTCTCCTCAGGTTCTCTTGTAATCCAATTGCAAAAATATTAATTCTTTCAACAAAATCCATTAAAAATTCGGACAAGTTTTTCGTCGTGGATACAAATATTTTTCCCAACATGTTGGAATGCAACCAATAAGCAATTCATTAGCTAACGCTTCGAACTCTTCTGTCATAACCATCGATCCACGAAAGTTTTTACTAAACTAGTAAGAGACGATTTTATTTCACTATAATAACCGATTAGAAACTCAACTTCTCGATGAAACAATTGCATTCAAAGGCTGCAAATATTCGCATGGAAATTTACGACATAATGCTTCAAAATTTAATTTGTTCGGTAATTTTTCTAAAATATCTTTCGTTTTGCTGTCAAGAATCTCTCCTGAATATCGATAGAAGGTATTTGTACAAACTTTTGTCCTTGCAATAA